>NW_015548202.1:1127018-1139518 GCF_001515605.1 Sinocyclocheilus anshuiensis | reverse complement strand
ATAGAACGATAGAACGATAGATAGAACGATAGAACGATAGATAGAACGATAGAACGATAGATAGAACGATAGAACGATAGATAGAACGATAGAACGATAGATAGAACGATAGAACGATAGATAGAACGATAGAACGATAGATAGAACGATAGAACGATAGATAGAACGATAGAACGATAGATAGAACGATAGAACGATAGATAGAACGATAGAACGATAGATAGAACGATAGAACGATAGATAGAACGATAGAACGATAGATAGAACGATAGAACGATAGATAGAACGATAGAACGATAGATAGAACGATAGAACGATAGATAGAACGATAGAACGATAGATAGAACGATAGAACGATAGATAGAACGATAGAACGATAGATAGAACGATAGAACGATAGATAGAACGATAGAACGATAGATAGAACGATAGAACGATAGATAGAACGATAGAACGATAGATAGAACGATAGAACGATAGATAGAATGATAGAAAGAACAATAGAACGATAGAATGACAGAAAGAACGATAGATAGAATGATAGAACGATAGATAGAACGATAGGAAGAACGATAGATAGAACGATAGAAACGATAGAAAGAACGATAGAGCGATAGAAAGAATGATAGATAGAACGATAGATAGAACGATAGAAAGAACGATAGAACGATAGATAGAACGATAGAACGATAGAAAGAACGATGGAGCGATAGATAGATAGATAGATAGATAGAACGAATGATAGATAGAACAATGCATAGAACGATAGATAGAAAGAACGATAGATAGAACAACAGAAAGAACGATAGATAGAACGATAGAACGAACGATAGATAGAACAATAGAACGATAGATAGATAGATATATAGATAGATAGAACGAATGATAGATAGAATAGAAAGAACGATAGATAGAATGATAGAACAATAGATAGAACAATAGAAAGAACGATAGAACGAACGATAGAAAGAACGATAGATAGAATGATAGAACGATAGATAGATAGATAGAACGATGGAATGATAGATAGATAGATAGATAGAAAGATAGAACGAACGATAGAAAGAACGATAGATAGAATGATAGAACGATAGATAGAACAACAGAAAGAACAATAGATAGAACCATAGAACAAACGATAGAAAGAACGATAGATAGAATGATAGAATGATAGATAGAACAATAGAAAGAACGATACATAGAACAAAATGATATATAGAACAACAGAACGATAGATAGAACGATAGATAGATAGAACGATAGATAGAACGATAGAATGATAGGTAGAACGATACATAGAATGATAGAATGATAGAACGAACGATAGATAGAACAATAGAACGATAGATAGATAGATAGATAGATAGAACGAATGATAGATAGAATAGAAAGAATGATAGATAGAATGATAGAACGATAGATAGAACAATAGAAAGAACGATAGACAGAACGATAGAACGAACGATAGAAAGAACGATAGATAGAATGATAGAACGATAGATAGATAGATAGAACGATAGAATGATAGAATAGAACGTAGAACGATAGATAGATAGATAGATAGATAGATAGATAGATAGATAGATAGATAGATAGATAGATAGATAGATCTTATTTCAGCTTGTTGCCAAAGCAATATTTCTTGCATTTTCACTTATTTTAACAATGTAGCAAAATAACTACAACTTAAAAATAATTTAAAAAAATAAATAAAACATTAAAACTTACTAAATGTATTTTATTATTTTTTTCTAATTTGTTTCTTTTTTTGTTTATATAGTTATACATTTTTAATACTAATACATTTCACTAAGATACAATAATTTTCTTTTTAGTTTAGAATATTTTCTCGTTACTATTACTTAATTTATATCAACCAACAAAGTTTAGATAGCTACAGAACAATGTGTAAATTATACATTCCAGATTTTATTAAACAGATATCATTAATCAATAACATATCACACAAAACAACTCAAGCTAGCCACTAAATGTTTGTAAATGCTCCATTCAGTAATTAATGCAATTCATTATGTATCAGAATCAAGTTCCCTTTTGAATAAATTATTTTCTTCTTGATTTATGTTTTTATGGCTGAATTTGATGGACTAAAGTTGTCATGAAGCTCATTTAGTCTGAATGTTTGACCCCACAGATCTGTGACGGATCAGGATTACTGTGACCAATCCCCTGCCTGACCTTTGACCCGGAGCGGGTCATTTCCAAAACCCAAGCTCTCTGGAGGAAAACGCATCAGTGTAACCTCCATCAGAACCAAGAGCACAGATCAGATCACTCAATAATTCAGAACGAATGAACAAACAAACAATAAAAAAATTGCATGCACAAATGAATGCTTTTTGTTTATAAAAAAATACAATTAAATGCATACACAAATGATTAGTCTGTACTTTAAAATTTTTTTTTATTAAATGTAAAAATGCATGCACAAACCTTTTTTGTGTGCTAAAAAAATGAACGATATTTAAATGCATGCACAAATGAATGGTTTGATGTTTAAAAATAAATGAAATTAAGTGCATGCACAAATGAATTTGTGCTTGTTTAAAAAAACGAAATTAAAAATAAATGACTGCATGCACAAATGAATTGTTTGTTGTTAAAAATGAAAAACAATATGCATACACAAATGAATGTTTTTTGTTAAAAATAAATAAATAAATGCAAAAATGTTTTGTTTGTTGTTTAAATAAATATAAATTAATTAAATTAAACAAATAAAAATCATATACATGCACAAATGAAATGTCCACAAAACTGGTAACATGAATTCTGAAAATAAATAGGATCAAATTTGATTTCGATCATCTCCATATCTTTTAAATCCTTGAAAGAATTTTATGCTGTTTTTTTTTTTCAGGTAACAGCTGCACAGATTGACTCGTTCCAGAATACAAACTCATCCCTGCGTGACTCTGAACGACACAAGACGTCCACAAACATCTCCCATAAGAACTACTGCACCCACAATGCATTGCAAAGCCCCGACACCTAACCTGCCGTTTAGAGCAGAACGCTGAGAGCGAAACACCTGTCAGACGGCCACGGTGACGCTGCTCACACCCTCATCAGCGTGTTAATTGAATGTCAGAGGAGGCTGGCGTCAGGGCAAATTCACTGCTCCAACAAAACAAAAAAAGCTCAACCACCACATTTTATAAGTGTTAACTACAGTAAAAGCTACTCACAAAAGGTTTAAGAGCTGCACATATGGCACTGCTGCCCTAAACATAACTTTATAATAAATACAGCCTAATTTATATAATATAGCTGAAAAACAGCAGCATTCATTTAAATATTTCACTTCAAAACACATGCTGCATAAGGACAAAAATGAACTGATCAATTATTTTTGAATTGTCTGATTCATATGAATGGTCTGAATGAAGCAATCTGCAAAAATGAATATTTTCATGTTCAAACACAAATATATAACAAACAAATGTAGTTTTGTATATTGCAGATATTGTCGGCTCTTTGATGAATTGCCTTTGTTCATCTTTTTTTAAGTCTGAAAAATGCATAAATGTAATTGCTAAAATGTTCAATTATTGCCAAAATGCACTTGGCTGTGAAAGTAGGGATGAATTTACAGCCTAGTGTCCTACTGTTTATGTATTTCTGAGTTTATTGAGCAAGGAAAAGTCATTTTAAAAACATGTTAAATATAAAAATAAAGCTAAAAATAAAAACTGCATGCACAAATGAATTTTGTATGTTTAAAAAGAATAACATTATAAATAAATGAATAAATGCACAAATGCATTTTTTTGGTTTAAAAAAATTAATTGCTTGTTTAAAAGTAAACAAAATTAAAGTTACATACCTGTAAATAAGTGCATGCATAAAATGATTTGTTTGCTGTTTAAAATTAAATAAATAAATATAATTAAATAAAAAATTAAATGCATGCACAAATGACTGTTCACAAGAAGACTAGCAAATTGAGAGTCCATTCTGATTTCATGCTGACTTCATTATTTAGTCAGCTTCTTTTACACCATACTTTTCAATTATTATTATTATTATTATTTAATGCCTAAATTCACTTGGCTGTGATGCTAGAAACATCCTTCACATAAGAATTAAAATGCAGACATCAATGACTGGACAATGCATTTTAAGCACATGCATTGCTTTATGACATTTCAGAACATAATGCATAAACTGAGCTACAATAATATGCATTTATGTATTTGCAGAGAGTATGTTTTGAGTCTTAAGCTGCATGTGCAACAATGCAACTTAAAAACAATGCAGTTTCCTTTATACATAAAGTTTACACTGAAAAATTAGTGTCAGATTAGCTTTAGTTACGTCATTGACACACATATGCTGTCCACTCGCATGCACCTGCAATGAAACACGATCCTGAGCCCATTTTTATCAGTTCAGTTCGTAAATGACAGGAGGTCATTTAGCTGAGGATATCACATCACAGGAGAACGAGAACGGACTCAGTCGGACTCAGAGTGTAATTTGTGTGCTCTGGATGAGCCGCTATCAGAGGAGGAAAGCGATACGGACACGCTGTCAGACGCCAGAGCGTCTTCAACGATAAAAGCGTCACACTGTTTCTGTAATCTAGAGTTCTGGATCCCACCAGGAAAGACAGTGAAGGTGTGAACAATGCCACTCGCTCACACAGACCACCATTCATTCTGTCTTTCCTTCTTGTTCAGTGACTGCTGTCTGTTTGCTTTATGCTCTGCCCTTATTTTGAAGTTAAATATGAGACAGTTCAGATTACAAAGTCTATAAAACCTCATATTTTCTCATAAATCTCAAATCTCTGGATTTACAACAGCTCATGTTGTTTACATTACTTTGCAATTACATTATGAAATATTGTTAAAGGAGTAAAATTGATAATGCACTAAAGTTAATTCCTTGACTCATATGAATGGTCTGAATGAAGTGATCTGTTCAAATTAATCTTTTCGTGTTCAAATATGTAAATATATAACATACAAACCTAGCTTGTTGGTTACAAATATTGTTGAATCTTTTTTGTTCCTCTTTTGTAAGTTGCTTTGGATAAACGCGTATGCTAAAGGAATAAATGTATAATGTTCAGTTATTGAGAAAGTAGGAATGAATTTGCAACTCTACTACGGTTTATTTTTTATGTATTTCTGAGTTAAACAGTTATTGAGCAAGAATTAAAAAATGTAAAATAAAATTAATTTGCACCTACTACTGTTTATTTTTTTATGTATTTCTGAGATCTTTTTTGTTCCTCTTTTGTAAGTTGCTTTGGATAAACGCGTATACTAAAGGAATAAATGCATAATGTTCAGTTATTGAGAAAGTAGGAATGAATTTGCAACTCTACTACGGTTTATTTTTTTATGTATTTCTGAATTAAACAGTTATTGAGCAAATGTAACATAAAATAAAAAATAAATGCATGTGCAAATGAGTTGTTTCTTGTTTTAAAAATAGAATAAATTAAATAAAAAATACATAAGGTATTCACAAATGAATTGTTTCTTGTTTTAAAAATATTAAATTAAATTAAATAAAAAATACATAATGCATGCACAAATTAACTTTGTTTAAGACAATTAAATAGATTAAAATAAACTTAAAAATACAAAATGCATGCACAAATAAATTGTTTAAAAAATATGAAAAATTAAAAATACATAATGCATGCACAAATGATTTGTTCATTGTTTAAAAAAATGAATAAAATTAAAATAAAAACAAAATGCATGCACAAAAGAACTGTTCACAATAAGACTATTCAAATGCATTAGAAAAAATAAATAGCTTTAAAATCTTTGAAATAACTTCTATTTTGGTGGGTTTTTTTAGGTACACCAGTGTAAATGCAAATGGATAAATGATCATTTATTGCCCAAATTCCCTTGGATGTGATGCAAACGAACAAACATTACACCTCAGCACAGTTTGAGACATTGTTGAGATATTGAAGCTGTCTAGGAGAAACAATTGACAATTAAGATATAATAGACAAATAAAAGAAAAAACCCACTAAACTGAAAATTAAGCAGTAATGAATCTTGAGTCAAATCAAAATAGAGGCAAAGTTACAATCTGCAGTGAAGTTCAGTGAATGTTTTTGAATCACTTTAAATTTAAGCTCAATTTTCTTTACGAGTAATTCAATTCAAATGTGAGTAGAAATGTTATACTTATGAAACCAGCAAACTCAACCGAAATGCTTTGCGTGATTCAAACACTCGTGCATGTGTTTGTTTCAGAGTTTAGCTGGAGAAGGCCTCACCAGGTTTCTAATAATAACCACACGGCGATACGAATCTTAAGATAAATTAATAGACTACAATATTCCAGCTTGCATTAATAATCATTTGGAGGGTGTGGATGGGCATACGGAGGCAGTTCCCTGTAACAGTGGGGTAATTATGTCTGCGAGGGAAAGGCTTGTTATCTGCCCACAGAGCCTGTGGCTGCGGCTTTGAAATATAGGCCTGCCATCAGCAGCGTCACCAAAGCGCTGCTATTAGTCCTGATGAAAGAGCCAATGCAGTCGCTTCTGTTTACACTCGCGCCGCTGATCTGGGTTCAGTTTAATTAGACTCAACCACTCCTGGAGGAACTCCAGAAATAAACTATATCAAGAGCTGGAATCGATCAACGATGCAATGATCCATGAGAGCGTTACAGCCTTTTTACTACCAAGTTAAATTTTATTGGCAAAAATGATCAAAGCAAACAAATCTTCCACCAATTAAAACAGGCTGTTTACGACTGCCAAACAAACTGCGCATTAATGTCGTGATGGAACAGAAGAAGCGACAGATCTTTTCTTCCGCATTGCAATGTTCAATATTCAAGTGTAACAGATTTTTAAAAATGTAGAGCGGGGAGTTGGTTTTATGCATCGGTTGCTGATTGGCTGTTGACATGTGGGTGTGGCACACAACAGCGGAGGCGGGGCTGAATTTGAAGGGGCGGGGTTTCAGCAAGCAAAATGATTGGATAAATCCTGCATACGTCAATAAAGAGAAGACTGTCATTCCACTAGAAGGTCCAGTAACGAGATTTTGATTAAACATCATGAGGTAAAGGAACATGATATTTAAATTAGGCCACAAATGTGTAGGAACACAAATGCAGAATGAAATACTTGTCTAACGTATGGTTTCATTTTAAAACCTTATTGGATGAGCCAAATTGAAAGCAGCTGTAACGCTGAAATGCAAGTGCACATATTCAGTTGACTTCTATAGTAAAGCTGGCATCAAATGAAAATCCTACCTATTTTTTGTAAATACATACTAAGTTTTTTTTTACTTGAAAATTTCAACAGATTTCAACCACAGAATATATGGGTCAATCCTAATACACTGGTAAAATACATTTTACTTAAGTCCTATTAAAGTATGTTTCTTTTATCTTAAATTAACATGAGGTGTATTTTGCATCACTTCATGTTTGAATTCCATGTGAAATATTACAGTAGAAAGACTGAAATATTATTAGAGTATAATTCTTTATTAATTATGTACTTTGTAAACAATAGTTTTTAATATTTTACCAGTACATCAAGACAAGAAAATGTACTTTATTATAGGACTGGCCAATATATTAAATAAAAATGTACTATATAATACTGAGCCATGTTTTGTTTTGTAAAAATAAATAAATACTACTACTAATAAAGAAATAATAATAAAGTATATTTTAATAGCATATTAAGGCAAGGGAAATGTACTTAGAATTGCCCCATAGATGTTTTATATTAAAAAAAAAAAAGCAATATATTTCCAATACTGTATATTAAGACAAGAAAATGTAAGCTACTTTGTAACAGGACTGACCCATATATTTTGTAAATAAATGAATGAATGTTTTAATCTTTATTTTGTAATTAAAATGTTTTTTTTTCTTCCTTTTACTAGTATATTAAGAAACATAAAATTGACTTCTTAATAGGACTGACCAATATATATTGGGGGGGGATTAAAATGTTTTTCTCTTTTACTAGTACTTTACACCAGGACTGGCGAGACTCGACCCAAAGCCTGCAGTGTTAGTGTGTGTGTGTGTTTGTGTGTGAGGATGATGTATCGTAATACACGCTCAACTGTGATCCGACCATGTAACAAACATCAATCAAACAACATGTTCATTTCCACCTTCTTTATCAAAAACAAAGATGAGGAGCGGGAGCAGAAATCCCTGCGTACAGGGAAAAGTTTGCAGCAATTCCTCAACTAAAACTTTTGAGGCGCAGAAATTTCAGGGCAGCACAGTTATTTCAGGACAGTGTTACAGATTCCTGAATATTTTTTATTTATTTAAAGGAAGCATTTCTATAAAGGGTATATCAGACTTTCAGAAATAAGCTCTAATTAGTTGAATATTATAACCTGATTAATTATTTTTTTATCTATGCCAAGAAAATAAACAGGATATTCTTAAAGAGCCATTAAGCACTATTAAGAGCTACAAAGAGCACTATTAAGAGCATAAAGCACTATTCGGACCGAAAATGGAAAAGCTTTTAAATGTTCATTTCAGAAAATTAAATTTTTTATATTTTTAGAGTGATATTTCTAAATAATTGCCAATTTTTCATGCTAGACATCATCTGAGGACAACATGAAATGCAAAATTCACCTCGTGTTTACTTATTTTATTTTTTACTTATTTTATATAAAGAAACGTAATTAATGACTTACTTTTTTGAATTATATTTGTAATATTTGATCAGTATATTAAGACAAGAAACGTAACATACTGGGACAAGAAAATGTACTTTACAAAAGTATTATTAATACATATATTTTGTGTAAAAAATATAAATAAATAGAAAAAAACAGATTTAAAAATTTAAAATAAATAAATAAATACTTTTTATATTTTACCAGTACATTAATAAGGCAAATAAATTACTTTATAACAGGACAGACCTATATGTTTTGTAATAAAAAAAAAAAATAATAATAATAATAATAATAATAATGTTTTTAATATTTTATCAGAATATTAAGACAAGTAAACTTACAACAGGATTGACCCACATATTTTGAATGAAAGAATGAATGAATGAATATATATATTATATATTTATGTACTACTAATATTAGAAACCTTATTATTATTATTATTATTATTACTGCAAACATAATTTATTTCTTACAAAATATAGAAGTCAGTCCTGTTAAAATGAATGAATGAATGAATGAATGAATGAAGGAAGTGGGTTTTTTTTATCAGTATAAATACGCTAAAATGTACTTTGTAACAGGACTGACTTCGATATTTTGTAATAAATAAATAATGTTTGCAGTAATAATAATAATAATAATAATAAGGCTTCTAATAGTAGTATATATATATATACATACACACACACATGCTAATAATTAAAATCAACTGATTCTCAAGTCTATTTTAATGCATTTAAAGCATTAAGAGCATTTAAGTTGAGTTCGGATGCTGTTTTAGAGGTAAACAGTGTGTTAAATGACGAACAGACCTGATGAGATGCACTGAAATAACTGGCGGTCATCATGCGTCTGATTAATATTCAGTGCGGCGAGGTAGGTTTGCGTGAAGAGGCTCTCGTGGCGCTCGTGTGTCAGGCAGCATCTGCACTGCTCCTCTGCCTCAGTCAAGAGCTCTTCTCCACTTCCCTTATTAGTGCGCTGCTTTGTAGTGCGCACTGCTTCGTGCCACACGCCATTATGAGCTTCCTTTGATCCCGGCCTGCTTTCATCGTTAAGGGTGTCCACATAAGAGCTGTTAGAGATGATCTGATCTCCTGAAATCAGATCTATTGAACCAACCACATCATTCAGACTGATTCTGTCAACCTGCCTGAGATGTTTGTCAACTCATTTCTGAAGCAGAGCCTAGTGAACATACTGTATATGAGGCCGAGAGGAGGCTGAATCACATGAAGATAACATTTTAGAAACACCATGTCACACTTAATGGGGTAAGTTGTCACAGTGGAACCTACAGCCTACTAGCCTAACTCATTCTCATGTGACAACTAGCCCCGGTCAAGCTACAACACAGGGTTTCCCAAACTGGAGTTCATGCTTTGATGAAGCTAAAAATTAAATTAAATTAAATTAAATTCTTTTAAAATAAAGTTAAAATAGAATATTTACTAAAATGTTAATAAAAATATTAATTAAAATCATAAAAATTTACAAATTTAAATAATTACAATAAATAAAATCAGAATAAAACACTAAAAAGTGAATGAAATGCTAATTAAATCATAACAAATTAAAATTAAAACAAATATTAAAATAAAAAAACAAAAACACTAAAAATGTTAATGAGAAGCTCATAATTAAATCATAAAAATGTAAAATTAAAAAAATAAAATAAAATAAAACACTTAATAAAAAAAAACAATAAATAATTTATCATAACAATGGAAAAAAATAACCAAAATAAAACACTAAAAATGTTAAAAATCTACACATTTTTTAATGTAAAATTAAAAACAAATATTAAAAACAATCAAAATAAAACACAAAAAATTGCATGTAACTTATGTAAATCATAAAATGTGAACATAAATATTAAAATAAAAATAAAAATAAATGTTACTAAAAAAGTTGATGAAAAGATAATTATTATAAAACGGAAAATCAAGAGATAATTTTTAAATAAAAACAAATAAAAAATTAAAGTAAATGAAAAGTTAATCAAATTATAAAAATACAAAATACAAAAATAAAACAAATAAACATGAAATACTAAAAGATTAACAAATAGCTAATAATTAATTAAATCACAAAAATGTAAAAATGAAAACAAATAATTTTAATTTGAAAACAAATCAAAATAAAACACTTAAAAATATGAACTATTCTACTAGTTTACCTGCACATCACATGACTATTAATCAACATTGGAGAACCGTGAACTTGTTAAACTATTAAAAGATTTCCTTAAACTCTCAGGGGTATTTGAAGTAAACAGATGAAAGCAGAAAGAGAGAATTGTTCAGTAAAGAAGGACGGTTTGTAAATGAGTGGCAGGTGTGATGCAGTGTTGGGGTCGGGTGGGAACACACCTGCAGGTCAAAGGTCAAGCTCTCAGCCTGTATTTATAGCCATGTTGACAGAAGAAACACGCCAGCTTCTGCTTCCTGCTGTAAAAAGTGACATCTGAATTAAAAGCTGTCATTTTTTGCTCTCATTAATAGGTTGTACACACAAAACATTATTGTGAGGATTATTAGTTTTATCAGCATTAATTAAGCATCATTACTAACCTATGAGCGGCTCAATCTTCTGTCTCTTTCTCTGTTATCTTGCGTTTCTTGGATTCTCATCAGTCATGAATAAAAGATGACTTTGAAAAAATGCAGAAAGTAGTGACTGTTGTTATCGGAGAAGACTAACGGCCCCCGACAGGCGTAAAAACACACGCGGCGGTTCAGATCTCGCCATCGGGCCGCAGGGAAGGAAATCACAACCTATAAAATCAATAAGCTTTAAAGATGTAATATGTCTGTGTGTCGCACCGCAGGTCAATGCTTTCCACAGCGCCTGGGAAAAAACCTAGAAAACAAGTGAGAGTGATGAAAATATATGAGTGAGAGTGATACACAGTATGTTTATATATGTATAATCTCTTCATGTAATATAATGTATACAGACCAAAATAATATTTACATTGGCAATACATTCACGCAATTTATTTTATACAAATTTATTATAAAGAAAAATATGCATTAATGTGATTTACACACTACAATATGGCACTATAGCAAGCATTTGCCAAATGCATGTGAAAAAATAAATTAAATGTTTAACAAAAAATTATTTAAAAAAATATATTGTGGATGGGTGGATGGATGGATGGATGGATGGATAAACAAAAATTGTCACTATTTACTAAAGTATTTTCTATTAATGTTAATTTTATATTAGTAATTTACCACCCTAGATTTAGTTTTCTTTGTCTTTTAAAGAAAGGTTCTATCTTTACGTTTACATATTCGACAGATACTTTTACCTAAAGTGACATTTCATTCAAGGTTCATTCAACATTTTTTTTTTGTCAGTTCATGCATTCGATGGGTGACACTCTACTATTTCAGTTAAAGAAACAGTGGTATAATCCCAAAAATATGATTATAACAGACCGTAATAAGAGACAGATATATATAAACCTGATTGAAATAATGTTGGGCATGAACCACAAACATAAAAACAAGCAAAGAGGCAAAATAACTAATTTCCGCTATTCTCAAGTTCTGGTGTAAAAACTCAGATCCTGTACGAGTGTGTGTGTGTGTGTTGTGTGAGAGAGAGAGAGTGTGTGTGTGTTTATAGCCTGGACACGTGTTTCTCGGCGGACGTTGATTTGGCGACACACGTAAGCTCACACATTACACAGCGTCACGTTTAGCACTAAGATCTGCTAGCACTGCCAAAACTGCTCCGCTGCCATCTTCACTTCCACATCTCTCTCTCTCTCTCTGTGTTTCGCTGGAGGTAAAAACAGCCGCT
>NW_015548202.1:1120864-1126927 GCF_001515605.1 Sinocyclocheilus anshuiensis | reverse complement strand
TCGCAGGTGTTTGAGAGTGAAAGATCATCATATGATCTGTCAGTGTGTTTCTCGCTCCTCCTTTTCTCTCCAAATACTACTTTTTCTCCATCACATGGAGATTATTATAGTGAATGTAATCTGCTCGTGTTATTACACCAGCTAGTGAAAACACTTTTAGAAACAAGTGGCTTTTTTTTTTAATGGTTTAGCGAATTAATATTTTGTCATCAGTTACTCACCCTCATGTCGCTCCAAACCTGTATGCAGTGGAAAACAGACAAAATCTTCTCACAGCTCTTTTCCATGTAACAGTTCATAATTAAAGGAATAGTTCACCAAAAACATTTAAATTAGCTGAAAATGTGCTCACCCTCAGGCCATCCAAGATGTAGATGAGTTTGTTTCTTCATCAGATTCAGAAGCCAAACGCTATGTGTTTGTAAGAAATAAATCCATTATTAAGATGTTTTTTAACTAAAATAAGAGTCTATAATCCATAATAAGGCTTCCTGCAGTGAAAAGGTGCATCTCCTGTTGTCTCTTACATCAAAATCCAGCCACATATTTGTTTAGAGCTGTTTTGGACTGTAAACGGTGCTTGATCTGTGCAGATTTCTCTCCTGATTTAGACCAGACCACTTTATCACTGGAGGAAGCATTGTTATTGCTTATGGACTCATATTTGAGCTGAAAGCAACGGTTTTACGTTAGAAAACAGATTTGTTTCTTACAAACACAGCTTTTGTCTTCTCCAGATGTGAACTGATGGACTGCAGTGCTGTGGATTACATGTGGATTGCTGTGATGTTTTTATCAGCTGTTTGGACTCTCATTCTGACGGCACCCATTCACTGCAGAGCATCCATTGCTGAGACACTGATGCAATGCTACATTTCTCCAGATCTGATGAAGAAACTAACTCATCCTAATCTTGGATGGCCTGAGGGTGAGGACATTTTTGGCAAATTTTCATTTTTGTGTGAACTATTCCCTTAAACATTCTTTAACATGATATTAGTGTGATAAAAATAATAATAATAATCATCATTTGCTGACCTTGTTGATGCCTTGTTGAAGAATATCCAACCCATTACAAGCAAAGATTCACTCACAGGAACAGGTTAGTGAGTGATATTTTCATTATTTTTATTGCATTATCTTTTCTAATCAATCAATACTAAACATCTGAAATCCCAGATCTGTAGGAGAGCATGTTCAGTATTGCAAAACATACATGTTGAGCACTAAAGTGTGTGAGGTTTGGCTTTTCTGATGATCAGAGCCACTGTGTGTGTGTGTGTGTGTGTGTGTTAGGACCCATCTGATAAAGCACTCAATCGCCTCTTAACGGCGTCTGCATCTGAGCAGAAAAGAACAGCTCAATTGGTTTCATTAGAAGACACACAATACACTAATAACAGTTACAAGATACCAAATCCATCCACTAATTAGAGCGAGATGATTGATATATCAGGACAAGGTTGTTTTTTGATCCTCTGACAAACGTGAGTCTGTGGGAAGCATCTCGGTAATTGTCGGAGGGGGAGGCAGCGATGACGTTGGCGGTAATTACTCCCAAATTATTCACACAATCAGCCGAACGCAGAAAATGAAGTTTGGACCCCACGCGCTGCTGGAGAAGTGGCCACACACATATTAATACAGAGCAGAAAGAACCAGAAAGACACAGATGGAAGGATGACGGCGGTAAACAAGCCTTCAAACTGGATGTTTACAAAAAAAAAGACAAATCACAATCCTGTTGTCACATTTATGGAAAAGGAGAGGAGAAAATGAGAGAAAAGAAAGATTGGGTTATATATGACTGCACAGTGAGGGAATAATCAGTATAACATGTAGTGATTCTTCCAAATATTCTTCCAAATAAGTCCTTTTCTGTGCTTGAGCTTTTAGTCTAATGTAAATTCATAAAATTACCTTTTAAAATTGAAATTATGGTAAACATATATATATATATATATATATATATATATATATATAGTGTGATAAACTGTTGAATTTATTTTTGGTATTTCAGTAAGTTTTATAGTAAGATGTTAGGCTTAATACACTAATTTGTATAGTGATTGAAGTACTTTGCCAGCCAGTACCGATCTTAGACTTCTGGGGGCCCTATGCAAAACTGTGTCGGTGGGGGTGGGGTTGGAGTGGGGTATGAGTGCTTATGAACGAATGAATGAAACGCATTTGTCCGTGTTTCACTCCGTCTCGAATCGCGCTCGCAGAAAGCACTTGAGAAACAGTGTCTCTTCCCTAAAATAAATGAACTCTTTTGCTTGGTATGCTTTCAACTCGTTTTTTTAGTGTTGAGCAAGACTGTACGACATTCACATTACATGATTACTGTACTGATACTGGTATCTGTATCTAGAGTAACTAGATACTGATACTGATACTGATTTTTACATAGAAAGGGCGACAGCGCACCGCATTAAAATAAATTATCATTCATGTTTTCATAACCGCTGGCCAAATTCAAAAACGAAACTACAATTAAATCATCTTTGAGAGCAAGGTGGCCCCCTGGTGTTTCGGGGGCCCTACGCAGCTTGCGTATTTTGCGTATAGGGAGGATCGGCTCTGTCTATAGGCACTTTCACACTGCGTAGTTCTAAGACCTCAGTTCTTGGAACTATAGCCTGCAGGCATTTTCGCACCGGCAGTAGGAACTCTTAAGCAGCAGACAGCGACGTCTTTATTCGCAGCATTTACAAACGTCAATAACTGGTTTGAGACCCTACTCTGAAGTAGGAGCTAATTTAGTTCTCCCAAACAGAGTTTCTAGAACTAAAACTGTTCCTAGTTCCTGCGGTGCAAACATGCCAAAAAGTGGGTACTTCAACCAATAGCTCTAAGAACTATTTAAAGGTTCCTCTAGTCCGAAAGCCCCTAATAAGGAACCTTCATTTTTAAGAATGTAACATCCATGGAATCTTTCCATTACACAAAAGATTTTATAGTGGAAGAAGTTTCTTCAGAGTATTAAATGGTCTTCACAAAAAGAAAAAGATAGTTCTCTCAAGAACTATTCACTGAAAGGTTCTCTGAGGAACCAAAATGGTTCTTCTTTAGCATCACTGCAAAACACCTATTTTTAAACCTTTGTTTTTATGGATGTAATGGCATATAGTTCAAATTCAAACATCTGTTTGTGTTGTAACTTTTTCTGATAACTGGTTCAAGATGGAGAATACGAACTGGCAAGTGGCCCCAAGCTAATTTGAACTTGAGACCCCTCATCTAAATCATGTTGAACTTTGTCTTCCAGATCATTACACACAGGTTCTTCACTGTCAGCACGAGTGTGTCCGAGACTTGGCTACGCGCCCCGGTCGCCTGTCGCCTGTGGAAAACTACCTGCCACTTCATTACGACTACCTGCAATTTGCCTATTTCCAAGGTAATCCTCAATACATGTCAAAACTAGCTTGAATGAATGTTCTCTCCTTCACAGTCTTGGGGTAGAAGTCTTTGGGCTTGATTTTGTATCTGACCCCAATTCTCTTCTTGGATCTTGGACTCAGGATAGAAGATATTGGCTACAACACAACTGACTTACATCATTCAAAATGTAGAATTAGTCAGTATTGGAAAGAAAATGTCAACGGTAATTATAATCAGATTAAAAGCACCTTGAAAATTTTGAAATGACAAAACCTCATTAATCATGGAATTACTTGCTCTAAAGGAGATGGAGAGTCTGATAAATATTTCAGACTTGATTGATTTCTTCATGGAAATGTCAAAGCAGAACTTTTCCTTCCACCTCAAGAAAATTTCAATGAAAAATTTTAGTATTACTGCTTATTGTTCATAAAATGGCAAGTAATTCAGGTGTGTGTGCGAGTGCCGTCTCTGCAGCAAGTCTCAGAGCCGTGTGTTTCCACTCGCTCACCCCTGTGGTGTTTGTTCCATTGTGGTCACTGGCCTGGAATGCGAATGTTTCCGAGCATGTGTGTCTCCAAAAGGAAATAAACGTGACTGTGGGAAAAGATGACTCCAAAAAATCAGACAGCCTCACAGGATGAATAATCTCCCAAGATGAGCCAAGCAACAGAACCCTGGTGGCTTCATCAACACTGAATAGCTGTTTCTTTTCTCTATGTGTTCAGCTGGGAGGAATGAAGAGGCATTGGAGTGCGCGTTGACCTACCTGTTGTTCCACGAAGGCGAAGAGTTCATGACTGAGAATATGGAGTATTACAGGGAGGTGCTGGGACATGATGGCCAGCCTCATAAGGTGAGACATGGCAGTGCAAGATGAGGAAACTTAAAACAGGAAATTAAGTCATAGAGAGGAGCCCTGCAGACCCTCATGACTGTGTAAAGGTTAATAGGTGTCTTAAAATATCAGATAACTTGACCTTTTAATGGCAAGCCAAGGTTAGTTCAGGTTGTAAAATGTCATGTGGTGCCTAAAAGTATATTAATGAATGAGTAATTCATGTTCGTGTTCAGTTACTTGAAATAAAACTGAATTATTTTTAACTGAAATAAAAAGTACAAAAAAAAAAAATGAATGAAAATAATGATTAAGATGTGTATGTTCAGCAAATCAGTGTCAGTTAGTATCAGTGAGATACTATTATATATATATATATATACAGTGGGTACGGAAAGTATTCAGACCCCCTTAAATTTTTCACTCTTTGTTATATTGCAGCCATTTGCTAAAATAATTTAAGTTAATTTTTTTTCCTCATTAATGTACACACAGCACCCCATATTGACAGAAAAACACAGAATCGTTGACATTTTTGCAGATTTATTAAAAAAGAAAAACTGAAATATCACATGGTCCTAAGTATTCAGACCCTTTGCTCAGTATTTAGTAGAAGCACCCTTTTGATCTAATACAGCCATGAGTCTTTTTGTCACTATTTCATTGTGCATGTCCGTAGTATTCTATACTTGAAAATGTAGCCCATTTCTTCCCACTACATGCGCTACACCTCGACCTGACGTATTGGGTTGTGCCCATTTTGCTTACTTTTATTTCCTTCACAGGGTAAGCTGACGACGGCGGTATATAGGCTGGGGCGGCTAGAAGTGGTGAGGTTAGACGGGGGTTATCGGTTTTAGAACAGGCTCCTCTAGGGACACCGTCAGGACCGTCAGGTCCTTTGGGTTTTAAGCTGACGCTCGTAGTACCCTGGCGGGCATCTGATTGGTCTAGGTTTTACACTAATAACAGTTACAAGATACCAAATCCATCCACTAATTAGAGCGAGATGATTGATATATCAGGACAAGGTTGTTTTTTGATCCTCTGACAAACGTGAGTCTGTGGGAAGCATCTCGGTAATTGTCGGAGGGGGAGGCAGCGATGACGTTGGCGGTAATTACTCCCAAATTATTCACACAATCAGCCGAACGCAGAAAATGAAGTTTGGACCCCACGCGCTGCTGGAGAAGTGGCCACACACATATTAATACAGAGCAGAAAGAACCAGAAAGACACAGATGGAAGGATGACGGCGGTAAACAAGCCTTCAAACTGGATGTTTACAAAAAAAAAGACAAATCACAATCCTGTTGTCACATTTATGGAAAAGGAGAGGAGAAAATGAGAGAAAAGAAAGATTGGGTTATATATGACTGCACAGTGAGGGAATAATCAGTATAACATGTAGTGATTCTTCCAAATATTCTTCCAAATAAGTCCTTTTCTGTGCTTGAGCTTTTAGTCTAATGTAAATTCATAAAATTACCTTTTAAAATTGAAATTATGGTAAACATATATATATATATATATATATATATATATATATAATGTGGGATATAACGATATGAAAAATCTCACGGTATGATAATATCGCAATATGAAGTCCACGATACGATATTTAAAAAAAAATGTAAAAAGACAAAGGAATTGGGAAAAAAAAAGAACATTTAGTACATTTTAAAGTTAAATTATTCTATGTAATGCACTTTGAGAGTTCAAAATTAAGAGCTGCAACCCATGTTCTTAACTAAGAAAACTTAAGTCAGAAAAAGTCAGTGAATTGACGTGTACCTGAACTTTAGGGGACTCAACCCTCTTTTAATTTGTGATTCACT
>NW_015548202.1:1116027-1120611 GCF_001515605.1 Sinocyclocheilus anshuiensis | reverse complement strand
TAGATCAAAAGGGTGCTTCTACTAAATACTGAGCAAAGGGTCTGAATACTTAGGACCATGTGATATTTCAGTTTTTCTTTTTTAATAAATCTGCAAAAATGTCAACGATTCTGTGTTTTTCTGTCAATATGGGGTGCTGTGTGTACATTAATGAGGAAAAAAAATTAACTTAAATGATTTTAGCAAATGGCTGCAATATAACAAAGAGTGAAAAATTTAAGGGGGTCTGAATACTTTCCGTACCCACTGTATATGTGTGTGTGTGTGTGTGTGTGTGTGTGTGTGTTTTATATTATTTGAAATCTAAATTTTAAACAAAAATATGATTATTTTTATGATAAATACAATATAACATATATGCATAGAGAGAGCAAGTATGTCATTTTTGTATAAAAGACTGGGAAGTGAATAAATAAATAATGCCATAAAAAGTGCATTACAAAAATGTGGAAATGTCCTAGGTTTCAAAGAGGGGTTTTAGACAATATCAGTATAAATCATTAGCATTTATTGCATTAAATGCATTTATTTAAATGGACTGGCGATAATACGTTTATTTTTGATCACATAAAAATAACAAAATATAGATGTGTTCCAAAGTACAGACTATCTAAAAAAAAAAACATTCTGTTATTGTTGTTAAATTTAATATTTTCATAGTTTGTGTTTTTTAGCAATGCAAAATCAGTCATTGCACTGTAATTTAAAGGATTTCTGCTGAAATTGTCCAAAACCCCAGTTTTTTCGCACACTGGAATGACATTTATGTCAACAAGCAACTAATAATATAATTTTGGCATGTTTATTATTATATACAGTTTATGGAATACTAGCACGGAAAACCAGGGAATTTTTAAATATGGATTTTCAGAGCAGGAAAAGTCATGGTAACATCTATAATGAACGTCTTTTTGTTGTTGTGGAAAACTTGCACTGATTTACAAAATGCTTCCAAAACAATAGCACAATTATTATTAACTCCAATAACACTCATCTATTATCAGTCACTACTAACTGTTGTTGGGCTGTTATTAATAGTCACCTTCTGCTGGGATCTTTAGTCATCAGTAAAGTGATGAGTAGACACAGAGGTGCAGCTTAAATTTAACCGAACTGAGTGCTGCTAAAACGCCTCGGTCACAGATTTCAAGCTCATTGTGATTCAGAGGTGAGCGAAATAGACGTGTACACTAGAGTTTGACACGATATGAATCAGAAAACCACAAACGCGCACCATTAGGGTACGTTAAACTAAACTACAGGTGCTTTTTTTACACCTGAACTGAAAGAGCGAGCGAGCGATTTCTTCATGTGTGTGTTTTGATTGTCTCTGAGTGAAGCCGTGGCCTCATTACTTAATGCGTTAATTACACATACTATTGTTCTGTAATTGCTTTCAAAGAAACAATAGGAATCAAAAAGCCACGGGAACAAGCAGGTAACGAAGCTCAGGTCAGTAAATATGAAAATGAATGTCCTGTTGAGGAGTTACACACACCTGCTGGATCCTCAGCATTACAGAGAACAGCTGCAGACGGGAAGAGCCGGGTTATTCTGGAAAACAGCACATACACGTGATACATGGCATGCATTCAGGTATATTAGTATAGTTACAGGAGAGAGTTACATGCAATTGTCAAATTAAATTCTGTGTGAAAGTGACTTGTTTGTTTGTTTTCTTTACTCAGGTGGAATTAAGAGAGTAATACCTGGATCTTTTACACAAAACACAAATGTGTTTGATTATTTGTGATGTTTAAAAAAAAACTACTGTTGCATCAAAAGTTTGGGAGGATTTTTTAAAGTCTCTTCTGCTCATTTATTCACTGAAAAATACAGTAATAGCACTAATATTGTGAAAAATTATTACTATTTAAAATATCCATTTTCTATATGAATATGTGTTAATATAATTTATTCCTGTGATGCGCAGCTGTATTTTCAGCATCATTACTCCAGTCTTCAGTGTCACATGATCTTCAGAAATCATTCTAATATGCTGATTTGCTCAAGAAACATTTCTGATTATCATCAATGTTGAAAACAGTTGTGCTGCACAATATTTTTGTGGAAACCATGATACATTTTATTCTTCAAGATTCACAGATGAATAGAAAGTTCAAAAGAAAACAATTTATTTGAAATATACTTGTTTTGTAACTTTATACATGTCTTTTACAGACACTTTTGATTAATATAATGTGCCCTTGCTGAATAAAATATTTATTAAAATATATGTATAATTTTATTTAATATACTGTATATTTAGATTTCTATAATTTAATATATATATTTAATATATATATATATATATATATAATAAAAACTATATATTTATTTTTGTAATTTATATAATTAGTTTAATTACATTATAAATTGTAGTTATACATTATACATTAAAATATATGAACATTTAAAATATTAAAATTATATTCATTTAATATATATATATATATATATACACACTGTATATTTACATTTATATAATTTAGTTGAATAATTGTTAATAATTAAACTTTAACTTCCTTCTGCGATTGAATCTGGATTTACAAACGAACAGAATATGAAGAATACGACTATGATGAAGAATATCAGATTGACTTACAAACACAAAACGCTGGCGTTAATTAAAACGCTGACAATAGAAGTAAATAATGCATAAAGAATGAATAAATGATGTTTTCATGCGCACTGATGGACCGCTGCGGTTTCCACAGATGTCGAGACATTAAGAGACTGTCTAGATCCGGAGAAAGGATGACGACCGGACAAATCCACATACAAGCAGCTTCATTTCATTATTCACAGGGCTGTCATTAGATGGAAAGTGTCTTTCCCTAGGTCTGCTGTTTGTGTGTTTTGTTCAATTGAAATGTTGATTTGCCTGTCAGAGTTTTATTTATCGGCGGATGAAAGCTCCATTATGTTTAACGTGCATCACAACTTCATCATCAAAGCGATGGTAGCGTATCTCTGGCGGGTTTTCCTGCAGGCTAAATTAAACGAGTGGGTGCGGAGTAGTTTTGTGGCTGTATTTTCTCTGCGGTCCGTCAGAAGTGCTTTGCTGCCTGATTAGCTCTTCCGTCCCTCTCAGCCGACGGCAGCACTGCGGGCGACGCCACAGCACCTGGACCCACGACGAGCACTCGAGCCAGAGCACAGCTGTTCCCGACCCCTCAGCACACACACACACACACACACACACACTCTCACTCACACACACACACACTCTCACTCACACACACACACACTCTCACTCACACACACACACACTCTCACTCACACACACACACACTCTCACTCACACACACACACACTCTCACTCACACACACACACACTCTCACTCACACACACACACACTCTCACTCACACACACACACACTCTCACTCACACACACACACACTCTCACTCACACACACACACACTCTCACTCACACACACACACACTCTCACTCACACACACACACACTCTCACTCACACACACACACACTCTCACTCACACACACACACACTCTCACTCACACACACACACACTCTCACTCACACACACACACACTCTCACTCACACACACACACACTCTCACTCACACACACACACACTCTCACTCACACACACACACACTCTCACTCACACACACACACACTCTCACTCACACACACACACACTCTCACTCACACACACACACACTCTCACTCACACACACACACACTCTCACTCACACACACACACACTCTCACTCACACACACACACACTCTCACTCACACACACACACACTCTCACTCACACACACACACACTCTCACACACACTCACAAACTCTCACTCACACACACTCTCACACACACACACACTCTCTCACACACACACACACACACACACACACAGTGACTACTGACACTCACAGTATGAACTCATCCAACACTCCTTCCAGATTCCCACACAGGTGAGTCTAGTTTCAGATTGGAGGAACATTAGCTATGTTTCCATCCAAAGATGCTAATTTAACTGGAATATTGCATAAAACATTTGCGAATAAAGCACTGTTTCCATCCAACGAGTCAAAGACAACAAAATAGTCTCTTCCTGATAAACTGGTACTAGATATCACTAAGGAAAGTAGGAGAATCGACTGAATATAATAATTTGGCAACACTTTATTTTAAGGTGTCCTGAGCATTTTTGACGATCGTTTCTGTCCAGTCTGCTCGTTTTATTGTGTTTAACCACAGCTATCGTCGTTTTTTTTGTCTAGCAGTGGCAGCAGATATGTGATCAAATTTCTAATTTGAGGCTGTATTACGTTGATTCTGGCACCCAACATCTTATAATAACAATAAATTATGCATAATTATATGCAAGTAACCCTAAACCAAACCCTAATCCTAACCATAACCATATAGTAAGTACATGTAGTTAATTAACATTACTCTGTACTTAATTGTGACCCTGGAGCACAAAAGCAGTCTTAAAGGTCCCATATTGTCAAAACTGAAATTTCCTGGCTTTTTTCACGATTACTGAGGTCTAGGGGCTATTTAACTACCATATAAGTTTCAAAACAGTCAGTCCACAGTAAAATT
>NW_015548202.1:1090682-1115587 GCF_001515605.1 Sinocyclocheilus anshuiensis | reverse complement strand
GATGATGTATAAATCTCAATTTTGAAAAATTGACACTTAAGACTGGTTTTGTGCTCCAGGGTCACAAATGTGTAATTACACTGTAACAATGACACCTTAAAATAGAGTGTAACCAATAATTTTCACAGAAATACTTTGACGACAGACTTTGCTCAGGCATTTCAGCATGCACATTAAAAAAATAGGTGGATGGAAACATAGCTATTGTAGATCTGATGCTTCTTTCATGGTACCCATATTTCACCCTCAAAAAAGTATATATATATATATATATGTTTTTTTTTTTTTAATTGAACAAAATGTTTTTCTTTGTCTTCAGTAAGTCGCTTTGTGTAAAGTGTCTAAATACTAAAATAACTAAGACTTTAAATATAGTTCATTAAAACCATTATAAATGTACCGGTATATATACAGAGATAGAGAGCTTTAATTTGAACTTATAACTTGTATTTAAATTTATATAATATATAATATTTTAATAGTAACTATATATAACTACACACATAACTGATATCAGTAGGTTTTTGATGGCAGTGGTGGAAAATTATTGTTACAAAGTAAAAACAAAATAGTTATATAAAATATAAATATATATTTAAAATATATAGTATATATTTTTGTGAAAACTAGTTATCATGGTAGTTTCTTGCAGTTCAACACAGCTATTTTAGTATCATTGAGATACTATTATAATTATATTAATAATTGCTTTTATTTTTATGTTTGCATAGTGTTTATACTAGATACATCAGTAAAATAACTTCAAAGACTTCAATTATTAATTTTAAAAAAATTTATTATAAACTATATTGATATAACTACTTATTTAAATATTGTTATTTATTTATTTTTATGCATGTATGTATGTTTGTATGTTTGTTTGTATGTATGTATGTTGAAGGTGGAAAATACGATGGTTACCAAAAAAAAAAAACGAAATTACATGAATTTTGTGCAAACTACAGTTATCATGGTATTTTCCTGTAGCTCAATAGAGTTGCCAGTGTTATTTTAGTATCATTAAGATGCCATATCATTTATGTCATACCAATGTACTATCTATTATTATAAAACGGATAGTTCCGGTCCTTGATTCTGATTGGCTGAGCCGCATTCAAAGCTGTTGTAAATTACTCTACAAACATACACCTTTGAACTACATTGTTTGGTGGAAGAATACTGTTTTTATTAATATCATTACACTTTATTTGCTCTGTTTTATTCTGTGAAACCTTACTACGTATATGGAATAACCGTTTTATAAAAGCAATAAGCCCCGTGAAGCTGTGGGTTACAGTGAATTTATAACAGCTAAGGGGGTTTTAGGCACTCCACTTCGCGTCATGCCTAACAACGCCCCTTACCTGTTATAAATGCACTGTAAACCACGGCTTCTTGGGGCTTATTGCTTTAATAATCTTTTGCATTGCTGTTCTTAAACTGCAGTCAGGCCTTTTCCTTTGGCAGTGTAAGTGTGCATTCACACACAGTGAGACAGATACAGACAGAGCATGTGTCTCCGGCCCAGTCTGCAGATGTGGGGACAGCAGATGCAGCAAATTCAGTGTCTGTCTACAGCTGTAGAGCCTCGCCCTGTGGGACCCGTCTGCACACACACACACACACACACACACACACACACACGCGGTACCTGGTGCTGTCTGGGCTCAACCTGTGCTCACACACCGGTTCTGCCGTCTGGTGGGCCACAGGTGAAAGAGAGACTCGTTTCGTCGCACCCAACATTCACCTCCTTCATGAATCTTTCATCCGTTTGTCTGCTTCAGGACAAACGGATGTTTCAGATGCAGGAGCTGAAAGACAAAGAGAGGAAAGCGGCGGATTACAGAAGAGAAAACGATGTTTGGTGTGAAGGAGAAGTTGATTCACAGAACGTGCTCCACTTTCACAGCACAACAGATGGTGGAGCTCTCAGAAGGCCAGAGGTTGAACGGCACAGATCTGACAAACATTCACATGCACACCAACACAGACAAAGAGAGACGGAATAAAGCGCTTTTTATTTATTCATTCGCTTTTTATGTTATGACGTCCTCATTTGAGAAAGAAAAAAGCATCATAAATTAAATAATGTTTCTTTAAATTCTGAAAATGCTTTGGGTTTGTAGTCATTATAATTAGCGTTATATAAAACACCACAAGTCTGAGAAACATGCATGTGTGCTTATACCAGAATATAAATACATGTTTACAGATGGAAGCTTTTCAGTATTTGCTAGTTGTATTCAGAATGAAATACAATACTAGTTCTGAAAGAAGTATGCCATGTGAACCAGGGTTATTACCAATAACTAAAACTAAAACCATTCAGAATAAATAAATAAATAAACAAACATTTTCATTGCTTGAAATAAACATTAACTGAAATTACATTTTTATTTATTTTTTCTCTTTTTTCTTTAAAGTTTTGGTAATTTTTATTATTTTGTTTATATGTCTATAGAGTCTATAATTATTTCCATTTTAGTTATTTTAGTACAAGTTAAACTAAATGAAAATGAGCAATGTTTCCATGTTAAGTAGCTTAAATAAAAGTGTCTTCAAAATTGTATTTTATTTTAGATGTTTATTTCAAGTAACAAAAGGTTTTTTATGGTTTTAGTTATCAAGTTAATCTAAATAAATTTTTCCCAATTTTTTAAAAATGGTTTCCTTGTCAATTAGCTGAAATAAAGTAGAATATTTTTTTTTAAATGTCAAAACAGTGTTATTTTATTATCAATATATTATAGTTTTAGTTATTTTACATTACAACAAAAGTAATTTTGTTTTATTTTTGTTTGTTTGTTTTTTCTTTAATTCAGTATTTATTACGTTAGTACAAGTTAAACTAAATGAAAATGAAAAAATCCTTGGCAACTAGCTAAAATATATAAAATCTTAAATCTTAAAATATTAAAGAAAACCAGTTTAAGTTTTAAATATTGTATTTTATTTCAAACCTGTGTTATTTCAGTATCATTGAGACACTTTAATAGTTTGCTATTATTATTTTATATGTTCAGTTTTCATTTTAATTTATTTTAAAGCCTTAGTTTTTTTAGATGCATTTTTTTCAGTTTTGATCATTTTGGTACAAGTCAAACTAAAAGAAAATAAAATAAGCTTCTTTTTTTTAATAAAAAAATATGGTTTTAGTTTAATAACCCATTTTTGAATAGATAGATCTGATTATGTTTATTTAGCCTTGCAAAAAAGTGGTCAAGGGCCCAACAACCTGAAAACTGAAATAACATACTAGCAACGTTAACTAATTAACCCTAGTTAACGGCCAAACCAGGCAGCCAGGCAGAACCAAATCCTCCCTGACCTGGAAAAGTGGAATACTGGAATCGCTCACTCACACACACTCACACACACTCACTCACACACACTCACACTCTCACACTCACACTCTCACACTCTCACACTCACTCACACACACACACTCTCTCTCTCTCTCTCTCTCTCTCTCTCTCTCTCTCTCTCTCTCTCTCTCTCTCTCTCTCTCTCTCTCTCTCTCTCTCTCTCTCTCTCTCTCTCTCTCTCTCTCTCTCTCTCTCTCTCTCTCTCTCTCTCTCTCTCTCTCTCTCTCTCTCTCTCTCTCTCTCTCTCTCTCTCTCTCTCTCTCTCTCTCTCTCTCTCTCTCTCTCTCTCTCTCTCTCTCTCTCTCTCTCTCTCTCTCTCTCTCTCTCTCTCTCTCTCTCTCTCTCTCTCTCTCTCTCTCTCTCTCTCTCTCTCTCTCTCTCTCTCTCTCTCTCTCTCTCTCTCTCTCTCTCTCTCTCTCTCTCTCTCTCTCTCTCTCTCTCTCTCTCTCTCTCTCTCTCTCTCTCTCTCTCTCTCTCTCTCTCTCTCTCTCTCTCTCTCTCTCTCTCTCTCTCTCTCTCTCTCACACACACACACACTCTTACACACACACACACACACACACTCTCTCTCACAGACACACACACTCTCACACAACACACACACACACACACACACAAACAGCCTCAACAACATCCATCTGCTCCAGGAGAAACTGCTCTGGGGGAGAGAGAAAGACTGTGTACTGCTTTTCTTCTCTTTTTTCCCCCTCAGACAGTTTTTGTAGCGTCGGTTCTCTGGCACGAGTTTCTCTTGAATAAAGCGAGTCTGGTTTTATTGGTAAAACGTGTTTGTGGTCAGTAAGGACCCTGGGAGCGTCGGTCAAAGCCCGGGGCCAGCGATCATCACATGCTCCAACCAGAGCCGCGCTGTCAACACTGATTGGTATTTCCATGGCGATGAAATGCAGAGCAGCCAATGGGAGCGCGAGGTGTGGGATCTGCTCCGCGGCGGCACCAGAAGCCTCTAGCTTTAGGAGGGATTCAGACCATTAATTGAATATTAATGCATCCTCAGCGCTGACACTGGTGTGATTAGACTAATTGATCAGCTCAGCGTGCCAAGATGTCAGCCTCCCGCATTATTGTTTGACCCTGCCTGTTTACCACGTCTCTTTAATAAAGCCTGCAGATGGATCCACACGTCTCACGTCTCGTCAGCCCCGTTACAGTTTAAAGAGTATAATGTATTATATGAAATACTGTGTAGCCAAAAATAGGTACCTTAAATGCACTAATGCATTATAATTCACTGTAATGAAACAGTAAATATGCTATTTATAGGTTATAATGTATTTTACTATATATAGGTGTAGCCAAAAATAGGTGCATTATGTTTTATAACTGTGTTTACAATAATTTAAGAAAACACTACCCTGATTACAAAGTGCATTATAGGGCATTATGAAAGAATGCATTTATATTATAGTGTATTATATACACACAGGCTGCAGATAAATTGCTGCCACACACACACACACAGTGTGAAGATCTTTAGCTGCAGCACTTGGGAGGAAACGAGTCCTCGCTGAAACGCTGGGAAAAACGAGGTAATTAGTAATTTTGGGAGTCTATTAATTTTGCAAAGTTTCCCAGCCACAGCACACAGAGCACAGAGACACTATTTGCTTACCTTGTCATTATGCAAAAATATATTAGCTAATTATTTTGAATAATGCAATTAAGATATGCATATTTAGCATAAATCTCACAATGGAAGTGTAGGAGTCAGCAGACGAGGGCACATGGGTGCCACCCAACACAGCATGGCACGAGTCCCTGCGGTACACAGAGAGAGAGAGAATGAGGAGAGAAACACGATGAGAAAAGACAAGATGAGACGAGAAGAGCTCTCGGATCTGAGACACAGACACAGACACAGACACACACACACACAGACACACACACACACACACACACACAAACACACACACACGTACACACACACACACACACACAGACAAACAGCCTGAACAACATCCATCTGCTCCAGGAGAAACTGCTCTGGGGGAGAGAGAAAGACTGTGTACTGCTTTTCTTCTCTTTTTTCCCCCTCAGACAGTTTTTGTAGCGTCGGTTCTCTGGCACGAGTTTCTCTTGAATAAAGCGAGTCTGGTTTTATTGGTAAAACGTGTTTGTGGTCAGTAAGGACCCTGGGAGCGTCGGTCAAAGCCCGGGGCCAGCGATCATCACATGCTCCAACCAGAGCCGCGCTGTCAACACTGATTGGTATTTCCATGGCGATGAAATGCAGAGCAGCCAATGGGAGCGCGAGGTGTGGGATCTGCTCCGCGGCGGCACCAGAAGCCTCTAGCTTTAGGAGGGATTCAGACCATTAATTGAATATTAATGCATCCTCAGCGCTGACACTGGTGTGATTAGACTAATTGATCAGCTCAGCGTGCCAAGATGTCAGCCTCCCGCATTCCACAATCCTTCATTTCCAGGGCCTTTTCATATTTGCATGATTTCCTCTCATCTCACAGATGCTTGTTTAAATATTTGTGCACCTGATGTTATTCAAAAATAATGAGACGACTATTACGGGGAACACTGGTTCACGGTGAACTCAGCTGTTCTCCGTGTGAAGAGAAACAGCGGCTCTTTCAACAGATAATGATGACGGAGTGAATCTCATGAAAAAAAAACAAGTCCAGGTCACATTTCACCCTCAAAAATTGAGATTTATTTGCAGAATGGTCATGAAAACTGGGGGGAGGAAAAAGAAAAAGAAAAAAGTTTTTTTCTTCCAAAACAACAACAGTTCAGGATGTTCCAAAAGGACAAAAAAAAAACCATAACAATAGTATAATAAAATATAAATACAAAAATTTTTTTCAAAATATATAGTAATATATTTAAAATAATATTTTTTTAATTTTTTAGTTATATAAATGCATTTTAATAAATAATATATAGTAATATATATAATATACAATTCATTTACACAATATAGAAGTGCTTTTTGTTTTTTATGCAATTTTTGCGTTATCACCATGAAATAGTTGGTAACTGACGCTTCAAAAAAATTTTACAAACACAAACACATAATATAAATATTCCTTTCAGAGTAAAATAAATCAAGTCAAATTATTTTAATATATAGCGGTTTAAACAATACACATTGTTTCAAAGCGGCTTTAATGAAAATAATGATGTTAATGTATATAATATCTTAATATATTCATGCCTTATAGTTGCATTTATCAGATTAGAGCTAGGCAATCTATAGTTTATATTTTGAGACAATATATACAATTAAGCATTTGAAATTTGCTATATAATTGACAACAACTAATAATTCCAAAAAGCAACTATTGTGACGATTGATCATCGTTAAAATAATTATATTAGCTCAACTACAGTATTTAAGCACATTTCACCTAATATTCTCATTTCTGTAACACTTCGGTTTGGATCTGAAAAAATACTGTAAAAAAATACAATAATTTATTTTATTATTTTAGTTAAGCATAAGCTAAAGGAAGTACAATAAACAATTATTAGTAATAAACACATTACAAATTTTATTTCAAATTGTAATTTAAATCATTATTGCCAAAATAGATTTGAAACATTTTTTTTAATTAAATAGTTTTTTGTGCCTAATTACCATAAAATGCAAAAAAAATTCTAAAAGATTCTTAAAAATTAAAAGGAAAAAATTTATAATTTCTTGTGATTATAGGGTGAACTGACAGGTTTGTGGACATTCACTCACAAAAATGATGCAGTAAAGCATTAAAAAAATGCAGGACAGTTCGTTGTTTCATGGGGTCACTGAATATTCCAGCTAAAATAAGCTACGGCACGACACATATGCATCAGTGTGAAGCTCATCGACTTCACAACAGGGATGAGGAGTGTGTCCTGATGAAGCTCACACACACACACACACACACGGAGCTCTGCTTACAGAGAATTCTAGAAGACCTACAGGAAACAGACACCATTTGGCATTTATGTAAATTTGCGAACAAAATGGCTGCCTGCCAATTCCTGTCAGTTTGAACAAAGCTGGCCTCGCTGGCAGCGAGCGAGTGTTAAGGTGGCGCCGATCCGCCGTGAGTCGCCGAGGAGGCCCGTCTCCGCCGTTCCTCCTTAAACGCGCCGGCTGAAGTCTAAATTGGGGATCCATGAAGTTGTGATCCATTGTGCTGTTCGGGCAGCGGCTCTAACACGGCTCGCTGTCTGACGACCGCTGCTATAGGCCGCCGAGTTGTCATAGCAGCCGTTGAGACGGTGCCAAAACAGAGTCTCTTTAAGACCGGAGCTCTTCGTTATTCATGCTTTCCACTGAGTACCTTAATTAAGAATGTGACAGGAAGACATCAGCGTTAGTTCTGACAGCGTTTGGATGCCTCGCTGTGGAAATATCTGAGCTTTATTAGTCTGAGTGACGCGATCGAACCTCCAACACAAAGTATTAAACTAACAGACATGAATGATTCTTCAGGACACCCTAGCAACCACATAGCAACACCCTGGCAACCACCAATAACACCTTAGCAGCCTGCAAACAACTACTCAGCAGACCTTAGAAACGACATAGCAACGCCCTGGGAACCGCCTACAATTCTCTACAAACCTGTTAAAACTACTTAGAACACTTTAGAAACTGCATAGCAATGTCCTGGCAACCAAAATGAACACCCTAGAAACCTGTAAACAACTATTCTTAACACCTTATATGCATAGCAACACCCTGGCAACCACAAATCAACCTGCAAACAACTACTCCAAACACCTTAGAAAAAGGCATTGAAATACCCTGGCAACCTGCTGCCAACTATTCTGAACCCCTTAAATGCATAGCAACTCCCTATCAACCACAAATAACACCCTAGTAACCTGCAAACAACTATTCAGAAAGCCATATAAACTGCACAGCAACACCCTGGCAACCAAAAATAACACCCTAGAAACCTACTACCAATTATTCTGAACACAAATGCATAGCAATGCATTGGCATCCACCAATAGCATCCTAGTAACCTGCCATTGAGTCGTCAGAACACAGTCAGAACACAGAAACTGCCTAGCAACATCCTGGCAACCACCCACAACTCTCTAGAAACCTGTAAAAAACTACTTACACCTTAGAACACTTTAGAAACTGTACAGCAACAACCTGGTAACCACCAATAATACCCTAGCAACCTGTTGATAACATTCAGAACATGTTAGAAACTGCATAGCAACTCCCTGGTAACCAACACTAACTCCCCAGAAGCCTGCAAGCAACTATTTAGAACATGTAAGAAACTGCATAGCAACACCCTGGCAACCACCCACAACTCTCTAGAAATCTGTTGAAAACTACTAATACCTTTGAAACTGCATAGCATTACCATAGCAACCACTTATAACACCCTAGAAACCTGTTAATAACATTCAGAACATGTTAGAAACTGCATAGCAACTCCCTGGCAACCACCACTAACTCCCTAGAAGCCTGTAAGCAACTATTTAGAACATGTTAGAAACTGCATAGCAACTACTCAGCACACATTAGAAACTATTTACTGACTGTCTTCATCTACAAAGCTACATTTATAGGTCTGGTTTAATTCTATCTGCAAAATGTTTTGATTGATCTTCCATTACAACAAATAAATCCTGTTTAATATGTAATGAAATTACAGTTAGACATTTAAAGCATGAGTAAAACTATCTGAATCCTTTGTCGGGTTGATTGTCTCTATTTCTGCTGAAAAGATCAGCTTTACAAAAGAAAGGAGTTTTAGTGGAAAAGCAGGGAATGAGGAACTCCACAAAGCTTTAATAAAGCCTGGGAACCTCCAGCCCAAACGTTCATTAATGCCGCGCTGATGAACGACCAGCACCTGATAGTCAGAGATACTGAAAGCGCTCTATTAATTACTGTGATTATGGTGCGGTAAGAAAACAGCATTTGTGCTTTAAAAGCTCAAGTTTAAATAATGCACTCGACTGGAGAGGCCAGTTCATCTTCAGGAAGATAAGTGTTCGCTACTTTCCACAAATAAAGAAAATATTCATTATCTGGAGTAAGATTAATTGATATCATTGTGCAGCATGTATACTGTAGATCAGCAACAGTTATAATGCATTATAATACTTACATATTCATGGTTATAGCACTAAAGAGCATAATGCATTATAAAGCATTTCAGGAAACACTTTAAAAATTGGTATTTATGATATGTCATTATGCATTATAATATATAACTGTGGTACATGTAATTACAGTTATAATGCTTTATAATACTTGTATGCATTTCACAAAACAAATAAACAGGTATTTATAATGTTATAATGCCATGCACTATATAAGTGTGTAGATACAAATAGGTACATGTAATAACAGTTATAATGCTTTATAATACTTTCATATACATGCTTTTACTGATAGAGTATAATGCATTATAATTCACTATGATAAAATGCTATTTGTTATGTTATAATGCATTATACTATGTAAAGATGTAGTCAAAACATGTTATAACAGTTATAATGCATTATAATACTTACATATTTACGGTTATCGAGCTAAAGAGTATAATGCACTATAATGCATTTCATTAAACATAAAAAATTTAATTTATGACATGTTATAATGCATTATACTATATAAAGTTGTAGCTACAAATAGGTGCATGTAATAATGCATTATAATACTTACATATTCATGGTAAAAGAGTATAATGAATTTCTTGAAATAAAACAAAAAACTGGGTATTTATCATATATTCCAACGTATTATACCACATAAAGGTGTAACCAAAAAGAGGTAAGTTATAACAGTTATAATGCACTATTATACTTACATATTCATGATTATAGTGCTAGAGCATATACTGTATTATAACATTATAAGCAAGTTCACGAAACAAAAAAAGTGCACTTATCATGATTTAATGCATTATACTATGTAAAGGTATAGTCAAAAACAGGTACGTGTTATAAGTTATAGTGCATTATAATACTTAAATATCTATGGTTACAGAGCTAAAGAGTATAATGAATCATAATGCATTTCATAAAACAAATTACAAATGGTATTTTTGTACTATAATGCATTATGCTATATAAGGGTGAAACAGGTACATTATAACAGTTATAATGCATTATAATACTAACATATTGCATATTTAGCATAAATCTCACAATGGAAGTGTAGGAGTCAGCAGACGAGGGCACATGGGTGCCACCCAACACAGCATGGCACGAGTCCCTGCGGTACACAGAGAGAGAGAGAATGAGGAGAGAAACACGATGAGAAAAGACAAGATGAGACGAGAAGAGCTCTCGGATCTGTAGTTACCAAGAGTAGAGGGGAAAAGAATTAAATGCAAATGTGTGTATCCACACACACACTCACAGGTGTGAAGCTCACAGTCCCAGCGGTGGGTTTGTACCTCTTACAGTCTCTGAATCTGGCAGACTGTAGTAGCATCATCTCTGCAGCTGTCTACAACATGAAAGACAGACAGACAGATGCTTCAGTGTGCTTTAAGTGAAAACAGAGACTCTATATAGCTAAGACAGAACACTGCTATTATAATGAAGGGAGAAAAAGGAAGGCCCAAATATGGCAACTCTAGAAGAGTAAGCCCCACCTTCCAAAGAAAACAGCCAATAAGCAGTCACCGCCAGCCTTGGTTCCACACTGCACATGCACTGGATCCCAATGTTATTTTAGTATCCTTGATATACTTTTGTAGTTTTGCCAACTAGATTTTATTTGACTTTCACTCTAATATTAGTTTCAGTCATTTTATTATTTTTTAGTATTCATTAATTCAAGTTAATTTTCAGGAATATATGGCCTCTCGGCCCATAGTTCCACAAGATCACAATGACATAGCAGATACTCTTTCCTTCATTCTATGGTATATATACAAAGCCAATCTCCATGCATACATTTGACACATCAATACAGACATCACCAACAAGAACAAGATCACCTAAATATTTCTTATGCACATACAAAGAGCAATCATACAAGAAATGCTTCTCATCTTCTATCACAGAAATATCTGATGTTAACTTACAATAATTACAGATTCTCTCTGTCACTGGTGTATTACTGCATCTGCCGGTTTCTAAAAATGAACCATGATCGTAAAAGTTGCATGTTGTATACAGATGCAATGTAGCTCTCTTGTAGTAACAAAGATTTGTATTGTGAATATATGTTTAACTTATTTTTTATGCCAATATAGTTTCCTCATTTTGTTTAGTTTTAGTTATTTCAGTACTTTAAGTAAGTAGTAAGTTAAAGTAAAGGCTGAGAAATGAGCTGAAATATATATTTTTTTATATTTATTTTTCAATAAAACAGGTTTTTAAATATTTTATTTCAGCATTTCAATTTTTTCGATTTTTTTTTAAGCTATTTTTTTTTTAAAGCTAAGATTTTTTTTCTTAAAAACAAAGTCTACGATTTGTTACTGATATGTTATGTAGCTGAAAATTGGAGTTTCTCAAGTAGATTTAAAAAATTTAATATTTTGACATTCAATTAAATAGTATGACTGAAAACTTCTGCCCAAGTTCGTTGCCAATATGAACCAACTTGCCTTGAAAGATCACTTTTTCTGCAGGTGGATCCGTCTCATTCCTCACTGATGACCGTAAACATCTCTCTGCAAAATCAAAAACAGAAATGATAAACATTTAAATTTATGCATTTTATCCAAAGCGACTTGTATTGCGTTCAAGGTACAAATTTAAATTTTATCATCTATAATTATAAAACCAAGGTTATCAATAAAATAGTTCAATCCAATTAAAAAGACTGAGTGTCCAAATCACCCACAGGACGTTCCCTTTGAAGGGTGCTGTCTATGTAGGGTTCAGAACAGCTGAAGAGAAATATAAAGCAACAGAACGGCTGAGCTGTGACATCAATCCATAATCATAACACTGCAAGAACTCAATCTCCCAAATAATCTAGCACAGAAGAAACAGACTCTAGACTGATTCTCTGACTCTTTATTTGAAAGGTCAGTGAGATCAGGGCTGAGCGATGACCTCGAACTGCAGAGAGAGAGAGACATCCGTTCACACACACGCACACACACTCACACACATAGACAGAGAGAGCTGAGACATCAGTGAGCACAGAAAACATGAGTGATAACAGAAGAGCGTTTCTGCATGGCCTACAGCCTTAAAACAGTGAGAAAAAGACAGAGAGAGAGAGAGATGGCTGTGGGTCTCAGCTGGCATTAAACTGCACTGAGTTCCTGAATTATGTTTGCAGCCCAACATCACACACACCTCAGACTTTCATTAACTTTATATAACCCCTCATATTACATGCAGAAAGATCCTGGTTCTGTATATTGATTTTAGGTCTTGTCGCATTCTAATTAGCTGTTAAACACAGCATAAAATATTGTGCATTTGCAGACAACAGACAGACAACTAGAGCTAAGCTTCTGTCATTTAAAACTCATGGGGACGTTTTCTGAATATGAATATTCTATAGAAGAGTTTGTCGTCAAACAGGTTCCCAAACATGTTTGTAACTATTCTGTAAAAGGAGCCTCTGAGATTTCAAATTATGCTAAACCTTCTATAAATAATTACATAATATTAACAATTAATAAACTGAAATGTATTATATATAAATGTATTATATACAAAAAAACATATGCATTAATGTAGCTTAAACTACAGCATTGCACTAGCAAGCATATATGTAAAATAAAATAAATGAAATGTATATAATTTCATAAATTTTACACGCACAAACATTTTTATTATTCTGAAATAAAAAAACATTAAATATAATATAAAGTCATATTAAATATTATAAATTAATATTATAATAAAGATTACAATTCAATATATATATATTAGTAGATGGAGCATGTTTAATATAATTACACATATCCTCCTTGTGAAGTACAGCCATGTGAGACAGCACTAATGCCATAAACACAAACCTGCAGGGAGAGAGAGAGACAGACAGATGTCTGGATAACAGCAAATGAAGCGAATACACTCACGGCACTGCATGCAGTCATTTACCGGCCGCAGACACACTGACCTCATGTGAAGGAGAGACCCGTCCTGAAATCACACCAGATCCTGGTGAAGTCCTAAAACACAGCATGCATCATATCCAATATCCAATCCAACACGTTTCTTACTCATTTTGGGTGCCGATTCCAAAAACTGTGTCTGTTTTGCTCAAGCATGTCAGAGTTTCTCACAAAATATGATGCATTTCATTGCGTTTTTGCTTTCAATGACCCTTTCTACGATGAAGAAGTCTTGTATTTCCCCTTAATCAGCAGAAACCCACCACAAAAACATGATTCCTGTCTGAATCCGAGGCAGATTACAGCTATTTGTTCAATTCTCAGCACATTTTCACATCTGTGACATTATTTGATGCCTCACCCTGATTTCAAGGTCATGGCTAGAGAGTGAAAATGCAAACATTATCCAGATGTTTTAAGCTACATCTGTGGGTGCTTTACTACATACAAGAGACAGAAAATAGGATTTTGAGAGGAAAAAAAGCATATTTGTTTACAAACTTGTGTTTATGTAAAGTTCTTTGACATTAAACGGAGTATTTGAACATATCTTTACACTCCTTTGCAGACTGTAATTTATGATGCATGCTGAATACTTCTTTTTTTACACTAAAACTGACATTTTTAAATGTATCATTTCACACCATATCAACAATAAAGGCTATTTTTATAGGAAACGTTAAAATATCAGTACTTCAATGAATTGCATACAATTATACAATATTTTCAGGACAAAAATCCAGATTCTAACAGATTCAACTTTTTAATATTTAATACAATATTAATAATTGATATAATTAATAATTAATTATATAATGTTATATACATACATTTTATATAATTTTTATAATTAGTAAATGTGAACATGAACTAAGATTAATAAATTAATCTTAAAATATTTATAAGTAATAAGCAATTTTCAGTATTTCATAAGTAGTTTTCATGTTACTAATGCAGTTAACAAATGGAAATATATTGTAAAGCGCAGCCCATTTCTGTTGTGAGATCTGTCATTTTACACCATATCAAAGGCTTGAGAACATTTAAAAATAAGATTAAATATAGTAACAATATTTCAGTGAATTGTATACAATAATTTAACATTTTTAAATAAATAAAAATATTAAATTAAATTAAATTCAAAATAAAAAATTAAATTAAATGTAAAAAATAAAAATAAATAAATTAAATTATATACCATTTTTCAAATTGATATTTAATAAATTCTAATATTTTCGCAGGAGAAGCTTCTTTTTTTTAAATGGCCATTAATTTACTTTGTATAAAAACATTTTTGTATAATTGTTTAAAGCAGGGCACTCTAATAAAACTCTAATATGTTTTGCTTCTGTTAGTTGTTGATAATCTTTATGGATTTAATCTTATTTTCCATGACAATGAGCTGTTGGACAGGAAGGCTGGTTTTCCAGATCCGCTGTGCTCTTAATTGTCCCTGTCATAAAGAAACACAGGAAGCTGATTTGGATTCAGATTGAATGTGGACGCAGATTAAACTGTAGAACAGGACCGGGAGAGAATGCATTGTGGGTCGGCGCGATCTAAATGGAGGACCAATCAGAGCTCCCCGCGGACAGGGCCGTTTCTGGCAGCGCTTGAATAAATCTGGAAGCTTCTCAATGGTCTGATTGGGTCCGATGCCAAACCTGATGATGTATTCTGCTTAGATAAAGTACGACTGAATGTTAATCAGATATTTGCTCCCCGGATCAGAGGAAAACGTTCATTTTTGCTTTTCTTCTGGGAACAAAGAAAACTGGATCTTTTATGAAGTCGTATATGAAACGCATTTCTAAAATCACTGCTGCAGTGTCTGTAAGAGACAATGTACAGTCAGTCCGTCATTATCACAAAATAAACTATACAGCAACCGATGTTTTCTTTTTCTTGCTGGAAAAAGAGAATTTTGAGCATCTATACATCTATCAACATGTTTGTTCATCACATTTTAATGCAAAAATTATCATTCTGTCATCATTCCAAACATAAATGACTGCCTTTGTTGACAAACGAGGCTATTTTGGGGTCTAAACAACAATGGACCCCATTGACTTTTATTGTATGGAAGAAAAAAAAAATTATACGGATGGTGAGTAAATCAAAATTTACCTTTTTTCTCAAACCCTGAGATGCATGAATTTTTAAATCCGATGTTAAAAATTTTCGATATTTTAGTATTATTTATATACTAATAAATTAGTATTTTTTTATATTTTCAATTTCAGTCATTTTCATTTTCAGTTTAACTTTTGCTCTTTTTTGTTTTATTAATTTTTCATTTTTTATATATTTTCTATTTTTGGTTTCAGACATTTTAATTTTTAGTTTTACTTTTGTTCTTTTTTCCTTATTTTTCATTTTTTAATATTTCTATTTAGTTTTATTTCAATTTTGGTAATGTAGTTTTTTTTTGTTTTTTTTTCATTAAAACATTATTTATTTATTTTTTTTACATTTATCTTTAATTTATTTATTTCAGTTTTCTTTTAAGTAATTCTTCAACTTACATTTTATTTCAATTAGATGCCAAGGCAACATTTCTAATTTTTGTTTACATTAAGTTTTTTATTTAATATTTGTTTATATATACACACTTAATTTCAATTAACAACAACTATTTTGAACAGTTTTAGTTAACAATAACAACAGCGACCTTAATGTTTTGGGTTTTTTTACATTTCAGAACAAGAACATAATGGTTTCAAATCGATTAATATGGAATTAATCATTCCAAACTATTCTGAATTATTATATCTAGTCACCATCCATCAGAGGGTTACAATGTATACACTCTAAAAAATGCTGGGTTGTTTCAACCCAACTTTGGGTCAAATATGGACTAACCCAACCGTTGGGTTAAATTTTTACATTCAATTTTTAACCCAAAAGTTGGGTTAGTCCATATTTGACCCAAAGTTGGGTTGAAACAACCCAGCATTTTTTAGAGTGTAGTGAAGATCTACAAAGCAATTTTCACTACAGTCAGCAATGGTCATTAACAAAAGCCAAAAATACAATTTAGCATCATTATACAAAAACACCTGACCGCTAAATGTTGCTTAAACAATCAGAAACAAGCATTTCAGAGACATTTCCATTAAAACTTACTGGTTGGAACACAACGGGACACATGATATGAGGAATCAGTCACGTTGCAGGATGATGCACACACTAAACTTTAATATTATTAAACCCGTTTGGCACAGATAAAGCTTAGCATCTGTTTAAATCCGCACTCAATCAATCAAGAATCAGCGGGATCCTCGCACCGGTAATAAAATATTAGCAATAATCCGCCAGACATTCAACAAAATCACTCTCTCAGACTCACAGGGTTAAAAGAATCACGGTAAGCTCTTTAACGAGCTGTAACGAGTGTAGTGTCCTCTCTGCATGCGTCTGAGATCCCAGAATCCTGCAGACGTCTACCCATAATGCACCACACTGATACCCCTGTGTGTGCTGGCGTCTGTGCCTGTCGATGGATGCCATGCCAATTTCCTGTGTCACGTAAACGCTTTGTGCTTTTTTTTTTTCCCTTGCATGCTTTTAAATATTTGGACGCCTTTAGGGAAGATGCATTATTCATTCAAAATTACATTTCATTTGCAACGGGAAAAAAAGAGACCTGTAAAGCAAAGGGGGGAAATCTTATAAAATCAATTCGATTCCTGCCCTTAAACGACCACACAGAGGCCTGGCATCATATCAGAGTCAGATCTCGAGTTTCATTGCACGTTTAGCAGAGAGAAAATCAGGACAAGGGTGAATGAAAGTTAGAAGAGTACAGCTGCTGATGAATTCATGCTGCCATGTGTCCAAAACTATGTCTGTGAGAGATATTCAATCACTCATACACAAAAGCTAACACTTTATAATAAGGTCTTGTTAGCTAACAAACTAACCATGAACAACACCTACCTCATTTATCAATCTTAGTTAACATCAACGTCTACAACGCATTGCTAAAATCAATAATTTTAATGCACTTTAAACTAACATGAACAAATAATGAATAAACAATTATATTAACTAATATTAACAAAGATTTATATATGCTATAAAACATTTATGTTGCAATAGCTAACGCATTAACTAACCCTTATTATAAAATGTTACTGACAAAAATGAAAGCAGGTTAGACAAAAAGAAAAACTTGCAAATAAGAAATGACTTGATCCTCATGAATATAACATTTAAAATTCAAATTTAAGACTTTAAGAACCGCACTAACAAAATTAAGGGTAAAATAAGTTTTAAAAAGTTATTTTTCACTATTATTTACAACAGGATCTGCATTTTCATGGGTTGAAATAATAGACTTCAATAAAATCAATAAAAGCAATAAAGAAAAAAAGAAGTCGATCTTCAAAAGTCAGCAACTTTGCGACAGCTGAATGTAAAATTTTTTGACACGCCAATCATGAGTTACATTTATTTAAGCTATGAAAGTGTGAGTACATTGAGTATAATGAGTATAACTACGCAAAAAGCATTTCAAATGTTTTCTAATTACCCCAGAATCAAACAGTTCCCGCTTACGCACGTTATTACGTCTGTCAAAACCTTAGGCTTGCTGTCAGAGGAAATATTAGAACTAAAATCATCCACAACACACTCATGGACATTAATCAATGAATACTTACCTGCTAAAAAATAAAGTAATTATTACCTTATGATCCATCGGTTTTCAAAACCACATAAATTGAATATTACAAAATTGATGTCTGTCAAAAAATAACATGCACAATAAACGGTAGCATTTATGAAAAGCAGAGGTCTGGAGAGTTCACGCATTTTGGAAAATCCAACCTTACGGATGTTTTAACTACATTATCACACTGATATCACTACATTTCATTGTAAAGTTACTTGCAAAAAACTTATTGCCTCTAAAAAAAAAATAAAAAATCTAGTTAAGGTTGCTCAATATATTCAAGTTTACTCAGAAGCCAATTTATGAAAACTTGAATGTACTAAATAACATTAACTATTTTTTTCTGAGGCAAAAGGTTTGCAATATTATTTCCAAGTAAATTTAAATGAATTTTACAGTGTTTACAAAAAGGAGAAAATGGCAGCCTGAGCGGTTTCAACATGCTGTCTGTCAAAGACGTAATGTACGTAATGCATAACAAATAAATTATTCTTCACTCACTGCAACTGACAGGTGATTTTTACCTCTCGGTAGTTTCAAACATTAAAGTTTGATTAAAATGTTTAATTTTGAAAAATGATACATTTTCACATGATTTGCAATGCAATGTTTGGATTGCAATGGATGCAAATTTTCAACCTTATACCGCATGCCATGACAGAACAAACCCATTAACAATCCACATAAAATTGATATTTGTGACCCTGGAGCACAAAAGTCGCTGGGGTATATTTGTAGCAATAGCCAACAATACGTTGTATGGGTCTAAATTTTTAATTTTTTGCCAAAAAATCATTAGGATAAGTAAAGATTACGTTCCATGAAGATATTTTGTAAATGTCCTACCATAAATATTTCAAAAACGTATTTATCATTAGTAATATGCATTGCTAAGAACTTCATTTGGACAACTTTAAAGGTGATTTTCTCAATTTTTTTTTTTTTTTTGCACCCTCAGATTCCAGATTTTCAATCTCAGCCAAATATTGTCCTATCCTAACTTATCTAATATCAATTGAAATCTTATTTATTCAGAAATTTCAAAAAATTGACCCTTATGACTGTTTTTTTGGTCCAGGGTCACATATATTGTACAAAATGGTCTTATATCTTATTGTATCTTTTTACTGTTGCATTTGTAAAATTTGGAATTTTGCACCTGTTCAAAGACACGGGCAATGCACTTTCAAAGATCACATAGAAATAAATCAGAAGTTCCCAGAAGTACGCTTATATTCCCCACAGTGTGTGTGTGTGTGTGTGTGTGTGTGTGTGTGTGGCAAATTCCCGGCGCCGGTGTTCGATTCTCCATCGAGTCGGTGCTAAACTCTGTGTTTTTCTGTAATGCGAGCAATGTTTGGATGTGAAAGTTGGAAGGCTGAATTCCTGCAGGTCTGTGGCACAGTGTTGATGTTACTGTTTATCCTATAAAACTTTGATATGACACACATAAATCATTCACTAAGGAAATGATTGCCTCAAACAGAATGCGCCGCCTCTCGCTGCATGTTGAAACATTAATGCTTTTTAAGTCATAAATTATGACATGGCAATTTCTGTGCTGCGGGGGTCCTCTTCTTCTGTGCGCAGACACACTCACACACACACAAACACACACACACTACAGCTGGGATGAACGGTCCTGCAAGCACGACAAACATCTTTTTTTATTGTGACCTAAATGTCTCTCCACATGAGAGAATCTTTCACTAAATCACCTTCTAGTTTTCCAGATCTCATGATCAAACAAATCAGAGAATATTAGTCAAAAATACAGACTGATTCGGTGTAAAGATGAGCTTTGCACATGTTTACATCACAAAATTTACTCATGAGCATCATGTTGTTTCCAACCTGTATGACTTTTTATTCATTAAAACACTAAAGATTTTTTTTTAAATACGTGTGCGCGTGTGTGTGTGCGTGTGAGTGAGTGAGTGAGTGAGTGAGAGAGAGAGAGAGAGAGAGAGAGAACAGGACTGTGCAGCTAAAGAACATCAAACGACGTGAATTACAACTTAAATTTTGTCAGTTTCTTACATAAAACATAAATCATATGGCCTAAGTCTTGGAATATGTTGCAGGTTTTATATAAACCATTTTGATACATGGTGTTTTTATATATTTTTTAGCTTGAAAGCACCAGTCCCCATCGCCTTAGGGTTAGTTCACCCAAAAGTGAAATTAGCCCATAAATTACTCACCCTCAAGTCATCCTAGGTGTATATGACTTTCTTCTTTCAGACGAATCCAGTCGGAGTTATATAAAAAATTGTCTTCGATCTTTCAAGCTGTTTCTTGGCACTCAGCGGGTGATGCATGCAGTGCATCAGTCCAAAAGAAGTGAAATAAAAAGCACCCATCCATAAAAAATAAAAAAATAAATTAAAAAAAGTGTCTCACCCGGCTCCGGGGGGTGACCAAAGGCCTCCTGTTGTACACAGAAGCAGCTCCGGGCGGATGACGTATGAGGTCGGCGTTGCGCATGCGCCGCTCAGAAGTGACGCACATGGAAGCGTAGCGGAGAGATCAAAACAAAACAACGGTCAGTAATTAGAAGTACAAAACCATATACACCTAGGATGACTTGAGGGTGAGTAATGTATGGGCTAATTTTCATTTTTGGGTGAACTAACCCTTTAAACGTATGTAGAAGATCAACAAGGATATTCTTTTATATCCGAGTTTGTATAAACCGTAATAGCTCATATCCATTTGTTTGTTTTTTTTGTAATATTTTATATCTATTTATATTCTATATTATATTCTAAATATTAAGCAAATTACAGACTTAATATGGAAATAGATCTAAATACATGTGGGAATAAATGCAAAAATTAATGAACGTACAAAAAATAAATAAAATAATAAAAAAAAGTTTCTAAAAAAGTTAAAAAGAACAAAAATAAAGTTTAAATAAATACACAAAATAATAAATAAAAGGGCAAAAGCAATACAAAAATAAATTCAGGACTAAATTTAATTGAAATAATTAAAATAATCCTTTATTTGTTTTCCTATGATTATATATGTATACATAAATTTTTAATTTCTTCAGATTTGTGCCGTCATAAGTGACGATAAGAAAATGTTTGTAAAGAAAATAAACTTTGTTTCACAGTAGAAAGTCAAATAAGTCTGAAACAACATGAGGATGAGTAAATGATTGCATTTTTATTTTATATTTACATTTATTCATTTAGCAAACGCTTTTATCCAAAGACACTTACAAATTTTTAGGTGAACTATTCAATTAAAGAATTAGCTTTCAAAACGTAAATCTGATTTCAAATGAGTATTATAAGAGCGTTTTAAACTTGACTAACATTTTAATAACCCTAATGTGTATTTTTCCTGATTGTCAGGCTCCACGCTCTTGTCTGAGTGTTTGGTTCAGGTGTGACTGTCTTAAGATGCTGTAACATATGTGAAGAAAGCGCACAGAATCCATATGAAAGACACACAAAAGCTCAGCGTCAAAGCGCGTGCCATATGCCAGCGCTGACAGCCTTAATAACACACGCCGCTCAGATCACAGATCTCACATCCACTAGTTTAAAATGACATCTTCTGTCCTCTTCCACTTCACTAGACACAAGCAACGCTCAACATGAGACCCAGTTCATTCCAGACGTCACAAGAACAGATTTAAAAGCACAGCTGACCACTGAAGACGAGACGTATTACAACACTACAAACACAATAATGAAAGAACGAACAAATAAATGACAAATTCACTGACTGAAAAACAAACAGACACCAACCAATGATCCACACAAGAAAAACTGATAATAAACATACCATATGATGTCTAAATGTTAGTATAAACTTGAAAAAAAATGACTTGAATTTAAAATTATTTAACGAAACCCTCATATAAACTGCAGAAATCAAAATGTGATTAGCCCAAAATTTTGCCCAATTATCACTTTTCCACATATTTCACTACATCAGGGTTTCTGGAGGTTTTATTAAAGCAAATTTAAGACTTTAAGATCTTTCTAAGACCAAGTAAAGAGAATGGAAGGAATAAATGGAAGGAGACACAAAGAAATTCATCAAAATGAGTGAGTTTGTGATTAATAGAAATAAACAAGTTTAGCACTTAATTTCTCAGAAAACAAGACTTCATAGCTTAATTTTGCATCTCAAGCTAATGTTTATTTATTTATGGATGTTTAGATATCTGTACTGAAAAATAAAGAAAAATATTGAGGAAGATATTAATTTTTTGCAATGCATTTTCATGCAATGATTTTTTTGTCCAAATTTAATACCTTTTTAAGACCTGCAGAAATTTATATTTTTGAGGACATTTTCAAAAATGTGGCTGTCACAAGTTGTGTATAAATGTGGTTATAATGCTAAAATGCAAAGTTCTAGCTGTAATATCAACATCATGTAGTATATTTTATGCATTATAAAAGCGTTATCTTACATTCTGCATGCATGTTTGGTCAAATTACCAATGATTTGAGCTCATAAAATCCTAACCAATCACAAGCCATCTTCAGATTTTCCCAAAATGCATTGCACTGCACTTTACACACCACATAGATACATAGGCTACATCGAGCGAGCAGCTCATCTGATCAATTTCATCTCACATACTGTAAAACTCATGTGATCAAAAAACTGCTTGCTTTTCTGTGAAATTAATATCCCGTGTGAATATAAATACAAACAGAGTTTACGTTACATTAACACCCCTGTCACGAACACGCAAGAAAAGAAACATGTGCAAACGTACATGATAAAAGCATGCTGTCAGACATCTGGCTTTCTGCAAAACTTCTGCTTTGCATGATGACAAGGTGTTTGTGAGGTCAGACAGAGACGCGGGACACAAGACCCCGTTACGAGGCTGAACTGAGATCAGCGGACGCGGGTGAAATGAGCGCTCACCTGCTGCGAGCCGTAATGAGCACCTGAGACTCACGGAGACGATCCGGAGCGTGCCAGCAGAAATCAGGAGCGCCGTCCTTCCAGCTGACCTGACCGACTCACAACGGCCTGTGAAAATGCACAACAGCAAACATAACGTTAGATCTCATCGACAGAGACATCACGGACTGCTCTGAGAATATAATGTGTATTTGACATACACATGCAATTGAATGTTTGAGACATTTTTACAAAAAAAAGGATGAAAAACGCAAAATGCATTGCTCGTTGCATTACACAAGCAGTGTCGTGAGGTTATGATGTGACAACAGTTTAGCACAGCTAATTTAATACCACTATCATTATGCATATTATTTAAAAAAAAAATACATAGAGTAAACAGTGCAAAAAAAAAATACTGCATCCCACAATGCAATGCATTCGACTTTTCCATTACAGACAAATTAAGAATATCAGTCCACATTTTTAACATCTCCTTCACTCATTTCATCAGACTGCCAAAGGTTGAGACATTTAAAAAAAAAAAGAAAAAAAAGGATGAAAAATGCAAAATACATCACTCATATTGTATTACACAAGCAGTGCAGTGATGTCATGATGTGACAACACCATAGAATGATACTGTTTAAAATGATTATTGTCGTTCATATTTTTAAACAAAAATATTGAGTGCGCACACTGCAAATGAAATAAAAAAAGCATTCCACAATGCAATGCATTTGACTTTTCCAAATTAAGAATATCAATCCATATTTTTAACATCTTCTTGACTCATTATTTGATCAGACTGCCAAAGGTTAAGACATTTTTACAATAAAATATATTGAGTGCACACGGCCAACAAAAAAAAAATGCATTCCACAATGCAATGCATTTCACTTTCCAATTTGATCAGACTGCCAAAGTTAAGACATTTTTTACAAAAAAAAAAATGGATGGCAAATGCAAAATACATTGCTCACTGCATTACACACACACAGTGCAGTGAGATCATGATGTGACAACAGCGTAGCATACTACTGTTTAAAAAGATTATCGTCATGCATATTTTAAAAATATATATATATTGAGTGCATACACTGCAAAAAAAAAAATGCATTAGACTTTCCATTTACAAATTAAGAATATCAATTCAATTTTTTATATATTTCTCAACTCATTATTTGATCAGACTGCCAAAGGTTGAGACAGTGCATAGTATAGTGTAGCATACTGTTTAAAATGATTATAAGGCATAATGCATTGTTTATAAACAAAAACATTCATCAGTATGCAGTGCAGTAGTATGCAGTACACCAGCAGTGTTGCTTGAGAGCAGAACACACAGTGCGCCAGTATTCCAGCTCATGCGGGGGCACGCGGGCTGATGTCTGGTGGAGTGATGCCAGATGACTCCGGGGCATCGGGGGGAGGAGGGTTGTGAAAGGAGAGCGACTCTGTGCCAGGATCAGCCTGTTCTCTGGGCAACAAAAGGCGGCACACATTCAGCTAGTGCCTTGCCAAACGTAGGCCAGCGTCAGTGCCATCGAGGAGGAACTCGAGGGGAGGTGGTGTTTCTGAACAATGTGCCAGGCTGAGAGACGGCAGCCAACCAGAGATCAGCGCCTGACAGAAACATGGACACACCACGGCACAGAGAGATGGAGGCTCGTGTCTGCCATGTATTTTTAAGTGATGAATGGACGAGAGACGTGTAGAGACTCTCTCCTGACACGGCAAGATGGCGTGTTGAAAGATGAGGTCAGCGACCGGGGAACGAGAGAAAGTAAAATGACAATATAAATATAGGCTACTATAGGGCTGCAAATGATTAATCACATTCAAAATAAAAGTTTGTTTACATACTATGTGTGTGTATTGCGTATATTTATTATGTATATATAAATCCACACACATACAGCATATATATTTAAAATTTTTACA
>NW_015548202.1:1082982-1090484 GCF_001515605.1 Sinocyclocheilus anshuiensis | reverse complement strand
ACATAATAAATAAACACAGTACACATACATATATTATGTAAACAAAAACTTTTATTTTGGATGCGATTTAATCGCGATTAATCATTTGACAGCACTAATTTATATATAAAATATTGATATTTATTTATATTTATATATTGCATAAATATGTATACATACAAATATTTTTTTAAATATATACATATATGTGTGTGTGTTTATACACAATGTACACAGTTTACACACATACAGTATGTTAAACTTTTATTTTGAATGCGATTAATTGTTTTGCAGCCCTAATAATTTCGCATTTACAAATTTCACTTGGGCTCATCAGCAACCACCTAACAACGCTCTAGAAACCTTTCAGAAAACCCAGCAACTGCATAGCAATGCCCTGGCACCCGTCCAAAACACAATAGGGACTGTAGCAGAGCACTGAAATCCACTCAGAACACCATTGCAACTTGGCAACGCACTGAAACCACTCAAAACACCGTGGCAACGCCGTAAACCCCCTCAGAACGCCATAGCAACGCCCTAAAACCATTTAAAACACCACAGCAATGGTATAGCAATGCGCTGAAATGATAACACTCAGAACACCTCGCAACACTTCGACAATGTGTTGAAATTCAGTCAAAACACCATAGAAACTGTTTAACAAAACCACGCAGAACTCAGTAACTGTTTAGCAGTGCTAAAAAAAAAACTGAAAAAGAAAAACATTTTAGCAAACGATAACACTCAGAACACCACAGCAACCTTTTAGCAACGCGGTAAAACGCTCAGAACACCTTGAAACATGTTAGCAACGTGTTGAAATTCGCTCAATACCCATAGAAACCGTAATAAAACACTCAGAACTCAGTAACTGTTTAGCAACGCGCTAAAAATCCCCCAGAACGCCTTAGCAACCTTTACGAAAATTAACCAGTTTTTCTACAAATAAAACCAAAAACACATGGTTAAATCATGGTAACCACAAAATAACCGTGGATTTGCTACACTGACCATCGTTTAACCATGGCATTGCAGTAAAACTTTGATTATACAAAAACCCCCAAAATGGTATTACTATATGTTTACTAATTTATATATATTTTAGTCTAATTACTATAATAAAACCATGATTGATTTTGGTAAGGGAACGCGTTAAATCCACACATAGCATTAAGACCGTCCTTGTTTGGTACAGGTGAAAGCACTACTCACATTTTCTTCCGAACGCCTAAAAATTCAGTTCAACATACAACTTCGCATTGTTTTCAACAAGAATTCTACTTATATTTATGTTTATTATATAAATTGAAGTATGTATATAACTTTAAACCTAATAAACTGCTGCCCCTCAGGTGCCTCTCCACCATTTTGTTTACCTTAAGTTATAATTTCCCGCCAGTTTCTGGCGCGCAAAAATGATTGACGTTTCTGATTGGTTTAAAAGCGGCGGGCCGTTCCCGCGCATTCTATTTCTGCTCTTTTTAGTTTTAGTGTGTGTCCAGCCATTATTAAGACAGACTGTGCGATTTCACACGACACCTGTTTCACTGATATATCTGTCAGCTTGTAGCGACATTTTATCCGAACTCCCAAAAAGCTTTTTAAAGCAAAAACATCGCGTCTGATCTTGCCCTGTTGAAAAAAAAACAGCATATGCTGGTTAGGTATGTTTTGACGCTGGGATGCTGGTTTAAGCTGGTCCTTTGCTGGTCTTTTTGCTGGTTTATGCTGGTCCTTTGCGGGTCTTTTTGCTGGTTTATGCTGGTCCTTTGCGGGTCTTTTTGCTGGTTTATGCTGGTCCTTTGCGGGTCTTTTTGCTGGTTTATGCTGGTCCTTTGCGGGTCTTTTTGCTGGTTTATGCTGGTCCTTTGCGGGTCTTTTTGCTGGTTTATGCTGGTCCTTTGCGGGTCTTTTTGCTGGTTTATGCTGGTCCTTTGCGGGTCTTTTTGCTGGTTTATGCTGGTCCTTTGCGGGTCTTTTTGCTGGTTTATGCTGGTCCTTTGCGGGTCTTTTTGCTGGTTTATGCTGGTCCTTTGCGGGTCTTTTTGCTGGTTTATGCTGGTCCTTTGCGGGTCTTTTTGCTGGTTTATGCTGGTCCTTTGCGGGTCTTTTTGCTGGTTTATGCTGGTCCTTTGCGGGTCTTTTTGCTGGTTTATGCTGGTCCTTTGCGGGTCTTTTTGCTGGTTTATGCTGGTCCTTTGCGGGTCTTTTTGCTGGTTTATGCTGGTCCTTTGCGGGTCTTTTTGCTGGTTTATGCTGGTCCTTTGCGGGTCTTTTTGCTGGTTTATGCTGGTCCTTTGCGGGTCTTTTTGCTGGTTTATGCTGGTTCTTTGCTGGGCTTTTTGCTGGTTTAAGCTGGTCCTTTGCTGGTTTTTTTGCTGGTTTAAGCTGGTCCTTTGCTGGTCTTTTTGCTGGTGTATGCTGTGGTTTAAGCTGGTCCTTTGCGGGTCTTTTTGCTGGTTTAAGCTGGTCCTTTGCTGGTCAAAGGACCAGCATAAACCAGCAAAGGACCAGCTTAAACCAACATCCCAGCGTCAAAACATACCTAACCAGCATATGCTGTTTTTTTTCAACAGGGGACTCCAGTGTAATATGGTTTTAAAAGCGTTCGCTCGTTGTGTTGACTCAGTGTTCCCTATTTATTGAACTACCGTCCAGATGCAGAAAGCAGCTCTACACTGAACATGTTTCATTGCTGTCCAAAATCCAGTTTGACCGCATCTGAGCCGTCTGCTAAAGCGCTCAACCGCAAACGCTCAGGCCTGCGATTTCAGTAAAAAAGACTCTTTTACACAACACTGTAGAGCAGAACAGCTTCATTACAGCTCAGAGTTTATTATACAGAGAAATGAAGCTCAGATGTGGCGAGGTCTGTGAACAGCAGTGTGCTGAACTGGCCGTATTTAATACATTTCTAACATACGGATTAAGATACTTGCCTGCTTTAATTGTAGAGAATTAAATAAAAACCTAAAATTTAAGCTACAAATTTACCCAGCAATAAAAAAGGCATAGCTAATTCGTTTTTTTACCTGATGATCGTTCAACAAAAAATAATGCATGCTGTGCATTATTAACTGTAGCCTATTATTTTTGTTGCAATTATGAAACGTGCCGTTTTTTAATAGCTTAAATAAATAAAAAAGCCACTGAACATAGGCTATTTCATTTTCGCGTTTTAAAGCTTTAAGGAGGTGTTTTAAACACAATCAAAAATGTCTTTTGGTGTCATTTATGCTAATTTTCCAAAGAAACCCATCCCTATCATAAAAACGCATAAGAAATATTCACAAATCAACCCTAAAATGATACAGAATTAGATTAGAATTAAAAAAGAATTTACCTGTTCATGGTAAGAGGAGCATTTTCTGCACTGATCATTTACTAATAACTAAATCTGAAATAAAAGCGTATTTTGATTCAGTGTTTATTCGCGAGTTTTTCGATCGAGATTAAACTTCACCATTGAACTAATTTAACAAACACCTTTTTATTTCGTTATTATTTTTAGGCTAGCCTATTATATGGTCTAGTGTTCCGTGTTAATCATTTAACAATAATTATCTACAAATAAAAAATGTAAATAGCCTAATAAACATTCATTAGATAATGTATCTATAAATGCTTAATAATCAATACTTTCTCGAACAAAATATTTAGCAGAAACACTGATTTAAAACACGTTTGCATTTGTAGTTTAAAAGCAGCATCTATATTTCCCAAACATTATAGTTTATTATCTTAAAACGCAATGTTTAAAATGTCTTATGCAAGTTAATTATTCTTTAATGGAAACACACCACGTTATTGAATTGATTGAAAAATAATAATCATTTTAGTTTTAATGATTGCAAAATGTCCCCATTTCGTGTTTCTCTTGAATTATATGATTTAAACACACGTAAAGATAACATTCCAAACACATGCGATGGTTTTTGAACGGATCTCTCCACAAACCTGTCACAGATTGTAGTTTGGTTTTTAATCGCGTGGCGTCTGCTGCCACCCAGCGGCCGGATCAGGAACAACAGCATACTTTTCTCAACATTATTGCCATTCATTTTGTATTAAATCCAAAGCATCAACAGTTTCAATGCTGATAGACAACAGTAGCCACGTGCCTTTGAAAAAGGATCGACTTTATTTACAGGAACATTTCAGGAGGGTTTCAGATAAAAACGACTGATCCGGGGCCTCACTGAGACAAATCGGTGTCTTCTCTCGCTCTGTCTCTCGTCTGAAGGCGAGCTGAGGGACGGATCCGGCGCTCGGCAGTGTCTGTGTGTGTGTCGGTGGTGATTTTGCCCAGTCATGTTGGCGGAGAGAGACGCCCGTGGAGAGATTGCAGCAATATGTCGTGTCGTCTTTTCCTCTTCAGTGACTTTCTCCCTTCTTACCCACAACCTGTTTCACACATGCACACGTTAAAAAGTGCACCACGTTTAATTTCCGTCATGCGGAATATCCACAACAAAATATCCAGCAGGAAATCCTGAATGAAATGAGCAGTGTTGGGGAAAGTTACTTTTAAAAGTAATGCATTACAATATTGCATTGCTCCCTAAAAAAGTAACTAATTACGGTACTTAGTTACTTTTTATGGAAAGTAATGCGTTACGTTACTTTTTAGTTACTTTTTAAATCTGGGCAGGGTTTGCTTGTTTGAATATAAAAAATACAAATGTAAAAGCCCTTTCACACCAAAAGTGAAATGAATACGCCTCAGGCTGAAGGAAATGTAAATTCACGTCTGTACAGTAGAGGGCGCCGCTCAAACAAATCTCATGAAGAATACGACACAGGAGAAGAAAATTCAACACTATTCAGCAATAACAAAAATGAAACGTGTCGTTTTTTCTTATTAGTATGGTTGAACTGGATCAATCAGAAGGCCAGTAGCAAAGACGTTGGTTAATAAAATGGGATTAAATACATAAATGATATTTGTCTTATTTAACATATTTAATTATTGCAGGTTTGTATAATATTCTGAGTTTGCACTGGACCGTTTTTATTCATTTTGAGGAATATTGAATCTGTTTTTGTGCAGTGAGATGAGTAAACATCTCTAAAATTGTCCTCATTTGTAAGTCGCTTTGGATAAAAGCGTCTGCTAAATGACTAAATAAAATAAAATAAAAAAATAAACACATGTTCATATTTAGTTCTGTCACCATGGCAACACCAGAACTGTCAGTCAAGACATGGAAACAAAGTAACTGGAGTTACTCATTTGAAAAAGTAACTCGGATATTTCCTTCTAAATGTAAAAGTAATACATTACTTTAGTAGTTACTTAAAAAAGTAATCTGATTAGGTAACTTGTGTTACTTGTAATGTGTTACCCCCAACACTGGAAATGACTGAATGGTGGTGAGTGGGATCAGATATCGCTGGTTAGCGCTCTTTACTCACCCGCTTGAAGTCGCTCATGTTCGTCGCCTGGACAGGAGTCCCGATAAACGTCAAGTAGTTCACTTTCGTCGTCTCCTCGTCTCCTTGGTTTGACTTGATAAATAACTGAACACGAAAACAGGTGGAAAATGTGAACGCTTTGATTAAAATTCTGAAATCAATACTATGGAAAACGCTTTAGATCCCCAAGAACCACAAAGATATCATGACATTAAATAAGATGAACATTAAAAATGGACTTTGATCAAGTTTGGGAAGCATTTGTAAATGATCTGGATCTTGGGGTTGCAAAAATGACGCTTGGATTTGGATTTTTACTGATATAAGGACTTTCTACATGTAATGCAGGTGTATTTTTATATGCTTTTAGTCATTTATTTTTATTAACTTTATTTTGTCTCCCTTGAAATATTGTTATTATGAATTAAATAAGGTTATTTTATATTTTTATAAAGTTTGTGAAACATTTGTAAAGTATCTGGATCGTGAGGTTGCAAAAATCACATTGTTTGGACTTCACTGATGTAATACAGGTGTATTTGGAGATGCTGAAATGTGATATTGTACCTTTGAGCTGTTTATTTATTTATTTAAATTACATAGTACTTTCTAAGCTGTTTTTATTTATTTATTTATATTTATTTAAATATTTTTCTCCCTTGAAATATTTATGCTTTATTTAAATATTAATTTGTTATTTTTTTTCCATCAAAATATAGTTTTTTTTGCAAACATTATATTTAATAGGAGTATTTTGAGACGCTGAAATGGGATATTGTACTTCCTGAGCTATTTTTATTCATTCTTATTATTTATTTTATTTTTATTCATTTAAATATTTATTTTTCTCACTCAAAATATTGTTATTGGAATAATTTGAGATGAATGTTTAAAGACAGATTTTAATTAAGTTTTGGAGAAATATGTGACCTGGAGCACAAAACCAGTCTTAAGGGTCAATTTTTCAAAATTGAAAAATACATAATCTGACAGCTGAATAAATAATCTTTCCATTGATGTATGGTTTGTTAGGATCGGACAATATTTGGGAATAATTAAATATTGAGAAAATCATCTTTAAAGTTGTTCAAATGAAGTTCTTAGCAATGCATATTACTAATTAAAAATTAAGTTTTGACATATTTACAATAGGTAATTTACTAAATATCTTCATGGAACATGATCTTTACTTAATAGCCTAATGATTTTTGGCATAAAAGAAAAATCAATAATTTTGACCCATACAATGTATTGTTGGCTATTGCTACAAATATACCTGAGCTACTTAAGACTGCTTTTGTGCTGCAGGGACACATATGCTCAAATGGGATATTGTACTTTCTGAGCTTTATATATTCATTTTTGTTTATTAAAATGTTTACTTGTTTGTTTTGTATTTATTTATTTTTCTCCCTGGAAAAAAATTTATTCCTAATGAATGGATGTTGAACACAAGTGTTTTCTGTAAAGCTGCTTTGAAACAATGTGTACTGTGCTAACGTGAAAAGCGCTACACAAATCAACCTGAACTGAAGTGAATGCACTGTAGTGTACGGTGACGTACAGTCACACTGTTGACGTTCTGAAACTTGACGTATCGGAGCGGGATGAGCCCGTCGTCTTTGTAGTCTTCCTCCGACAGATCCAGCGCCTGCGTGGCTTCACTTCTCTCAGCGTCATCGAAACCCAACGAACGAGGAAGATTAATGAAGATCTTCACACTCTTTGGGGCTTGAGCTGAGAACAGACACGAAGAGACGACACATTTATTATTATTATATTACATTTGATCAACTTAAAGCATCCTTGCTAAATAATAGTATTAATTTCTATAATATAACAGCAAATCAGCATATTAGAATGATTCCTGAAGATCATGTGACACTGAAGACTGGAGTAATGATGCTGAAAATACAGAAAATCAATTACATTTTAACAGATATTCACATAGAAAACAGCTGTTTCTTGAGCAGCAAATCAGCATTTTAGAATCATGTGACACTGAAGACTGGAGTAATGATGCTGAAAATTCAGAAAATCAATTACATTTTAACAGATATTCACACAGAAAACAGCTATTTTAAATAGTAAAAATATTTCACAAT
>NW_015548202.1:1077385-1082733 GCF_001515605.1 Sinocyclocheilus anshuiensis | reverse complement strand
CTTTTTGTATTTATATTGATTTTTTTTTATATAATATATAAATATTATATATGTATTATAAATGATATGGCCGTCTTACCTAATTCTGCAGCCAGCAGTTTCAAGGAGAAGAGTTTGACAGGTTGATTGAAGGCGATTGTGATCAGAAGCTGCAAACAAATGCAGAAGGACCAGTCCTGAGATCATATTTACACTCGGTCTGTGTATTTGGGAAACTCACACTGACAGTAACTGTGAGCTGATCTTATATAACATCACTGAGGACACTTCACAGTTTTACTTTCACTTTAACATACATCAGATACGGCTCATGTTGCTGAAGAAAATACACTACAATTACTCAACTTAAAACTGAACCAACACTAAACCTGAACTAAAAAAAAAATTAAACCCAAATAGCAATATTTTAAAAAGCACATACAAAATTACTTAAAATTAAAATGAAAACTGAAAATATAAAAATAAAAACTATAACAGCACAATGATAATACTAAAAAAAACACTTGAATGGAGCGGTTATTAAATAAATTTTCAACCTGACAATTAGTAATTAATTAGAAAATTAATAATAATAGTATTAATAATAATAATTAATTAAATCAAACTAAAATTAAAATAAAACTATGTGGAAAAAAATAGTAATAAAAACTAAACTGTCCTGACATTGGTAATGAATGAATAATAATAATATTAAAAATAATAATTAATTGAAACTAAACAAAAAATGTAAAAATAAAAGCTAATTCAAAATATTAATGAAAACTACTAGTATATAAAAAAATACTAAAACTCCTAAACATTGGATGAAGCAGTTATAAACTATTTTTGATAATATTAGTAATAATTAAATAAAAACTGAATTATTAAAATATTAATGAAAACTATAATAGTAATAGCACTGCTCCTAAACAAAACTTTCAACCTGACAATTAGTAATTAATAATAATAATTAATTAAATCATGAAAAAGTAAAATCTAAATAAAACACCTACAAAAAAAGTCAATACAATTTGTTTACCTGCATGTCATGTGACCATTAACCAACATGTGAATGTGTCCTTAAATTATTGAAATATTAACTTAATATCTCAGAATCTCTATGATAGTGTAATAAACACTGCAGTTCCTCCACAGACTTTTAAAGCTACAGCATCAAAAACCCAAAGGCTTTTCACCTGTTCATCACAGTCTGACTCCAGATAGGACGAGTCCTTGATTAAGCAGCTGTCAAAGCCACAGTCGTCGCTCTCGTTGAGACATTCACAGCCTGCTTTAGTAACGAACGGCATCAGGTCCATCTGAACACACACAGGACACGATTACACACACACACTCACTCACACTCACACAGGACACGATTACATACACACACACACTCACACTCACACAGGACACGATTACACACACACTCACACTGGACACGATTACACACAGGACACGATTACACACACACACTCACTCACACTCACACAGGACACGATTACATACACACACACACTCACACTGGACACGATTACACACACACACTCACTCACACTCACACAGGACACGATTACACACACACACACACACACACTCACAGGACACGATTACACACACACACACACACACACTCACAGGACACGATTACACACACACACACACACACACTCACAGGACACGATTACACACACACACACACACACACTCACAGGACACGATTACACACACACACACACACACACTCACAGGACACGATTACACACACACACACACACACACTCACAGGACACGATTACACACACACACACACACACACTCACAGGACACGATTACACACACACACACACACACACTCACAGGACACGATTACACACACACACACACACACACTCACAGGACACGATTACACACACACACACACACACACTCACAGGACACGATTACACACACACACACACACACACTCACAGGACACGATTACACACACACACACACTCACACTCACACAGGACACGATTACACACACACTCACACTGGACACGATTACACACAGGACACGATTACACACACACACTCACTCACACTCACACAGGACACGATTACACACACACACACACACACACTCACAGGACACGATTACACACACACACACACACACACTCACAGGACACGATTACACACACACACACACACACACTCACAGGACACGATTACACACACACACACACACACACTCACAGGACACGATTACACACACACACACACACACACTCACAGGACACGATTACACACACACACACACACACACTCACAGGACACGATTACACACACACACACACACACACTCACAGGACACGATTACACACACACACACACACACACTCACAGGACACGATTACACACACACACACACACACACTCACAGGACACGATTACACACACACACACACACACACTCACAGGACACGATTACACACACACACACACACACACTCACAGGACACGATTACACACACACACACACACACACTCACAGGACACGATTACACACACACACACACACACACTCACAGGACACGATTACACACACACACACACACACACTCACAGGACACGATTACACACACACACACACACACACTCACAGGACACGATTACACACACACACACACACACACTCACAGGACACGATTACACACACACACACACACACACTCACAGGACACGATTACACACACACACACACACACACAAACAAACACAAACACACACACACTCTCACACACACACACAGGACACGATTACACACACACAGCACATGATTACACACACACAGGACATGATTACACACACACACACAGGACACGATTACACACACACAGGACACGATTACACACACACACACACACACTCACAGGACACGATTACACACACACACACACACACTCACAGGACACGATTACACACACACACACACACACTCACAGGACACGATTACACACACACACACACACACTCACAGGACACGATTACACACACACACACACACACTCACAGGACACGATTACACACACACACACACACACTCACAGGACACGATTACACACACACACACACACACTCACAGGACACGATTACACACACACACACACACACTCACAGGACACGATTACACACACACACACACACACTCACAGGACACGATTACACACACACACACACACACTCACAGGACACGATTACACACACACACACACACACTCACAGGACACGATTACACACACACACACACACACTCACAGGACACGATTACACACACACACACACACACTCACAGGACACGATTACACACACACACACACACACTCACAGGACACGATTACACACACACACACACACACTCACAGGACACGATTACACACACACACACACACACTCACAGGACACGATTACACACACACACACACACACTCACAGGACACGATTACACACACACACACACACTCACACAAACACAGACAGTACAGACGGCATTTCCTCACGTATCCTTTGGGAATATCCGAGTCCTCGTTGCTGCTGGGATCGTTCTCCACATGCTGCTTGATCTTCTCCTCCAGGCCGGAAGCGTCCGCGCCCTGATACTGGTCCACACGCACTTTGTTTCGGAAGAACAGGAACGTCGGCGTCGCTGAGATATTATTGGCTGCAGCTGTTGCCTAAGGGACGCAAAATAAAACATTATTTCATTTGAGTGTCACTGAGATACTACTACAGTTTTGAGTTAGTTCTTATTTTGTCATTTTCATCCGGTTTTATTCACTTTTTATTTGTATTTTTTAACTACATCTATATAGCTTCACAGTTTCAGCTTTAGGTATTTTAGTTCATCAAGATCAACTAAATGAAAATGAGACATGTCGGTTTGGCAACTGGCTTCAGTCATTTTGACCCTTGAGAATGCTAGTTACTGTTATCACATTGAACTAAAACTTACTGACTTTTTTTTAACTAAAAAACAGATAATGTTTGTATTCGTGTCGTTTGTACTGTATTGTGTTCCCCAATCTGTTACACTTCTGATGTTCCCAGTCAAAAATGGCCGGCCTATAAAAAATTGGGAGTACATCTCTCGTTATGAGCAAATATTGGATTCAATCTTTTTGTCGACTTGTTTTCTGTCAGTTAGCACAGGTTTTGTATTTCTTTTTTGGATCTAATTAACGGTTGATGCAGTCTTTCAGTGAACATTGACAAAATTATCCACAAATAATGCTTTTTTTTTTTCAATATTTGATAATAATATAGCTTAACAAGAGATATACAAGCAGTTTTTAAAAGGTTGGTCATTTTGGATCAACAAATTAGGTGAAGATTAATTTCTTTCATATATAAATAAGTTTGTAAGAATGCGTAGCTCTAAATAACAAGCGCTCTCTCACCTGACAAACATGGACATCGACTTCCAGAAACACAGCCAGAGGATATTTGTTGCTCAACATGTTGAACGCTGGAGCGATTCTGACACAAGGACGACAGCTGGACAGAGAAAAACCATCAGCGGTGAACATCACAGACACACACACACAAATAAAACAAGCCTCTAATCACTGGACAACACACGCTGAGAAAAATCATTTTGCATTATACAATTAAATTACAAAGAAATGGCAAGTAACACTGATTTAAATGTGAAATTTGGAAGTAGAAAAACTCAAATAGTATCTAGTTTCTAGTAAAACATACTCCAATAATCTTTGAGAAATCCTTTATACAGTGCATGTGATTTGTCTAAGAACAACTGCACAACAACAACTCTGACATCTGATGTTCCTCAAACAATCTAAAAACAACATCTCTAGACACTACATTACAGTAAAAATAAATGTTAAAAAGTAACTTTCAGAATTCAGAACCTCCTACTAAATATTAGTTGGAGCAGTTATAAACTGCATTTTCAACCTGACAATTAATAATAATAATAAAAATAATAACAACATGCAAATATTTCATAATTAAACCATAACAATGCTAAATTAAAATCAATATATAATTATAAATGATAAATAACAATGTATTAATAATTATAAATTATTAAAATACTTCTAAAATAAAAACTATCCAAATTAAACACTCACTAAAATATTTAAATATGTTGAGTGTTAACCTGCATGTCATGAACCAACATGTGCACGTGTTGTTAAAATTATACTGACTTAATATTTAAATTATTTATATTGTAAATATAACACGGGGTAAACACGGTACTTTTTGTTAAGTACCTGAACCCATTAGCTGTGTGTGTGTGTGTGAGAGTGTGTGTGAGTGAGTGAGTGAGTGAGTGAGAGTGTGTGTGTGTGAGTGAGTGA
>NW_015548202.1:1074688-1077375 GCF_001515605.1 Sinocyclocheilus anshuiensis | reverse complement strand
TGAGAGAGTGTGAGAGTGTGTGTGTGTGTGTGTGTGTGTGTGTGTGTGTGTTTTCTCGGTTCGGCTGCAGCGGCCTCACACACACTCACTCACCCGCTCATGGTGAACTTCACCACGGCCAGCCTGGATCCGGCGCCGCTCAGCTCCGCCTGGAACTCCGAGTCATTCCCGATCACCTTCACCCCGACCATGATTCAAACACACGGGGAACGAGTCGCTGATTAGCGCTATTAATCGCTTCTGATCGCTCAGATTGATCCAAAACCACTGAGGGGATCGGCGCGGCACGACGCTTCTCCCGGATCACACTTCCTGTGTAGTGATGACGACGGTAGTCAGGCTGACCAATCACAAACGACTCTTCCCGTTTGTGATTGGTCAACCGGCCTGTTTTCGTCAGAAGGGGCGGTGCCTGGGAACCGTTCATGAGGTGTCGCAAAGCAACTGTCGCGAGGTCCAAATAACTTTAATTCGAAGCGCATTTTGTGTTTTTATTTATTTAAATCATTGTATTTGTATCTATGTGAATATTTTATTAATGTTTTTTTTTAATGAAAATGATTAAAAATATTATTATGGTATAAAGGTACCATGATATTCATACTGTCGAGTAAAATGAACAAGCGAGTGGACTACAAAAACAAAAGTAAACAAAATAAATAAAATTAAAATAAAATAATACATAGGATAACAAATCGCATATTCTCCTGTTCCAGGACAAACATTTGTATTATTTTTCTTCTGAGTTGCCATGGTTACGGACCGATGTAACGCGACCACAACATGAGCTGCATCAGAACTGGGATGGTTTTACTCCTGATTTCATTAGTTGCGCTGAACCAGACGAGCGCTGACTACGGTGTGTTTTTGCTCTAGGAATATATTATACAATATAACATGTTTGCTAGATCTCGACCATTATACGCTATAAATCATTTACCATTGGCTGATCTATCAAAATAGCATAATTAGAATGATTGTGTGTTTCTCTGCCATGAAACAGTACGTATATGTGAAAATAAATCTGAATTTAAGTGTTTATTTGTAGGTTTGCTATTTTATTGTTTGTTTGTCTTTCAGAGAAGAAAGCTCAAAAAAGGAGATTTGACGTGGCCTCCTTACCTAAGAAAAATAAGGAGTTAACAAAGCTTTCTTCCTTGAAGGGAAGACAAGAGCAGGTATATTCATATTCATAACTGAAGATCAGATCATTTCACAGTAACTCCACCTGTTATGTGTCCTGGAGTAAAGCAGTCAGTGTAAAAAATGAAAAAAATATTATTATTAAAGAAATATTATTATTTAATGTCCAGTTTATATATATATTTATTTATTTATTTATATATATATATATATATATATATATATATAAACTGGACATTAAATAATAATAAGTAAATAATCTAAAAATGTTATCCTATTATTATTATTATCAATAATAACAATAATAATTATTAATATATTATTTTAAATTAATAACCTGACATGCTGCTTCAACACTAACTGCGGTTACTGAAACCACGCCTTCTTTCTTTGCGTGAACATTTGGGCGCATTATGCTAATATTTCCACATAGTGAGGTAGATATGTGGGGGCGTGTTAGAACGAGCTGTTTTAGGGGGGCGTGGCAGAGTCTTAACTTTGATAAAGAATATCTCTTTGGTTTTGAGACTTTAGTCTTTGCAACTTCAGGGATCTTATCTATTCACAATCAGCTTGTAACACTCCAAAGAGAAAGGAAAACTTGAAATCGCATCATATGACCCCTTTAACTGTTTGCACGACAGACATGAATGATTCCTGAGAATCAAGTCTATTAGTGAATGCGTGTGTCTTTTCTATGTTTGCCGAACCACAGATCTGCACGAGGAGGAAAGAAAAGCCGTGGTCTGCTTATGTGGAGCTGGAGATGGTTGAGATGGGATGAGGAAAGTTCACTGTTGTGATGAAGAGATGTAGATTACATACACAACACACACATTCAGTACTGAATGAACACATCTGCACATTTGTTTAATAAATACTTTGGTGTTTTATAGTACCTGAAGTTTTCTAATCATGTATTTGATGTTTTATCATACAGACACAGACATTTTTACTAAAGTATTGAAGGATTTAAGGATATTCAATAGCAGCCTGCATGTGTGTTGTTATATTACTTACTATTTTCCTCTTGCTCTAGTTCTGATTGTTGTTTAATCTTATGATTGTGAGGTTTCGAGGGATATTGTCTCCATTTTAAAGGTGGATTTTAACATCACAGGACAATGTTGTGAAGCAGTGATTTTCTCTCCCGGTGATTTTGCTTTGGTATAATAGCACTTCTTGAATTTGCTCTGGTCAGATGAAGTACAAGACGAAGTCCAGATGAAGTACAGGATGAATTTCAGGCACAGTCTGAGCATTGAAACATACGTAGCTAAAATTATTAAATAAACCCTGCTAATTTTTTAGAATCATCACATGGTCTTCTGCTTTTTCCTCTCCTTTAGTTTCTTCTGTCAACCTCAGAGAAAATTCTGGGCACATTTTTTTTTTACATTTTGGTTTTGGGTATCAGCAGAAATCTTCTGAGAGTTTTGGATACCCATGCAGCAGCAAAAAATAAATAAAATATATAAATAAATACATAAATAAAATAAAATATTTTTAGATATATATCAAAATAAAAAAAAATGGCCAAAAAA
>NW_015548202.1:1069509-1074537 GCF_001515605.1 Sinocyclocheilus anshuiensis | reverse complement strand
TTTTCTTCTAATATATTTTTGGTCATTTTTTTAAATATTTTTATTATATATATATATATATATATATCTATATATCTATATCTGGACACTAGCTTTTCTAATGTTTTTGTATTCTATTTCTTTTTTGTTTAATTTATTATACAATAAGCATCTGCTAAATGACTAAATGTAAATGTAATGTAAATATATAAATACATATTTTAAAAGCATTAAAAATGTGTTTTGCACTATATATTTTAATCCAAGAAAATACATTTGAAGAAACACTTTATTTGTTGTCTATAACACATAAACACTGTATATAACGTAATACAGTCATATATATATATTTACATTTACATTTAGTCATTTAGCAGATATATAGCATATATATATATAATACAAATATATATTTAAATTATGTATAAAATTAAGCATTACTAAATCATTATAATTGCTGTTTTGATCTGTAGTAGGCTATCCACATTTGGATTTGCTTAAATGTAAGCTTGGAAGTGTGTTTTCTTGCACCTGCAAAACATTTTTAAATATATTTGGTATATGAAGGTTGAAACTAAATATGTTTTATATTTCAACAATATATTTCATGCAGCTTTTAAAAATTAACATTTTAAATGATGAAAGAAAGAAAAAATGCTGCCTGAATATTATATAATGTTTGCGCAGAAACAGGTTTAGTGACTGACGGACGTCAGAAAACAACCAATTCTACTCGCCCTTATTCAAACTCCCGCCCCATCACCTCACCCCAACCAATCAGCTTCCCCGAAAAAGCGTCATCTTGCGAACGGGCCAATCCCCGGCTGAAGCGACAGCGTAGAACGGCTCGCGCCTGCGCGCATGCGTCGCCAGTGGCTCGTGAGCGTGTGTGTAGTGACAGGAAGCGAGACGACGGAACCGTTTAACGGAGCGTTTCCCTCAAAACTGCTCCGAACCGAACCGGACCAAACCGGACTCAACTCTTCTGCGGCCTACAGAGCGTGATATGGCGGACGAGGGCGTCGCTCAGATGTCGATCCGTGAGTTTGAAGATGATTTTGGTGGTGATGAAGATGAAGATGATGCATATTGACTGCAGGGTTGCGTCAGATCGTATTATTACTCTATAAACTGATCTATAACGTTACTACACATACTGTACTTATACATACTGCAGTACACCACACGTACTATATCTATGTGTGTTATTCAATATAACACCAATAATGTTTTTATATAGATCAATATACTACATAAAACCCCAATACACCGCGGTTTTCATTTATATCACTGTTCTACATTAATATATATATATATACACATATACATACACTACCGGTCAAAATATTGGGATCAGAACGATTTTTAATGTTTTGTTTAAAGGAGTTTCTTCTGCTCATCAAGGCTGCATGTATTTGATCAAAAATACAGGAAAAAATGTAATATTGTGAAATATTATTATGATGTAAAATAACGTGTTTCTATTTTAATATACATTAAAATCTAATGTATTCCTGTGATGCAGAGCTGTATTTTCAGCATCATTACTGCAGTCTTCAGTGTCACATGATCTTCAGAAATCAGTCTAATATGCTGATTTATTATCAGTGCTGCTTCATATTTTTTTGGAACCCGTGATACTTTTTTTTCAGGATTCTTTGATCAATAATAAGTAAAAAAGAAGAGCATTTATTTAAAATAGAAATATTTTCTAACAATATACACTACAGGTCAAAAGTTACGTAGACTAACGATGTTCCGTACAGGTATGTACAGCCAAACACATATACATGTACATATATATAAATACATTCAATATATATATATTATTTCATATCCATTTTGTATGTTGAAGTACCGAAATAACTCAAATGAAATAAAACTAAAACTTAATAAAAAAATCTATATAGACATAATAAAAAACTAATAAAATGACAACATTACTTAAAAAACTGAAACAGAAGTGAAACAAGTAGTAGGAAAGAGGAGGCATAAAAAGCGATACTTATATCCTTTGCCGGTGTCCTGCCCGGTGGAGTCGCACGGTAGAGTCGATGGTCCTTACACTCTTCGGTCTTACCGTGACCGCTTCCGCGGTAAACTAAGCTTCTTTTTTTTATTCGTTTAACAAAACTCAAATTGAATTGCACGACACTGACAAGGTACGTGATACAGTACGAGACCAAATGCGATTTCAGCACATCTCCACACAGTAAACAAAACAAGCGTTTCCTAGCAACGACAACTGCGCTAAACACTGAGACAAGAAATAAACACACTTACAAGACTGCAAGACTGAAGCTACACTTCAAGACTGCAGCTTGGGTGGAGACAACTAGAGCAGCGAAAATGTACATTTCTGTTTAATTTATGTTTCTCACACACAACGATGTTCCGTACAGATGATGTTTTAGCGCCGATCGCTGAATAAATACTTCCAGGTCGTGCATAAACTATATATCTGTGTCATCCTTATTTCTCCCTCTTTCACCCCCGACCAAGACAGAGACCCACCCGCCATTTGTTTCAGTGTGATTTCAGTAAGTTTGCTAGGTGCGCCCACTGCGCTTGAAAACGGACGGTGGGCAAGCTACACTTCAAGACTGCAGCTTGGGTGGGGAGACTACTAGAGCAGCGAAAATGTACATTTCTATTTAATTTATGTTTCTCACAGTACTACAGCCTTTATGAAATGAATATTATGTTATCACAAATTGTTAAATATATTACCTTTTGTTGAATAAATGCTTTGAAATGGGCATTTTTAAAGAGAGGCAGCACATCTGTCAGCACAGACGTGCAGTGAACATATTTATATTCATCAAGGATCAATTAATTAGAATATTTTAACATTTTAAATGGTTATTCTTTAACAAATTAAACATGATCTGAAACTCAGTTGATTGTGTTGTTATTTCAAAGTCAATTTTTCATGAAAAAAGTAACGTTACGTTGTCTGTCCACATAAAAACACACGTTACACACACAATGTAAGTAGTGCACAGAAAATGAACGGCTAACTCGCATGGTCCTTTATTAAAGGGGTGGTTGATTGCGATTTCACTTTTTTAGCTAACCAATCAGAGCCCATCATGTATTTCTGAGGGAGGGGCTTCATAAAAGCAGGAAATGATCAGCGTGTTTCTCAGAGAAGGGACAGAGCGGTGTGGAATAAAGGGAAATTATGTGAAAAATAATGCATTTTTTAAAAAAAACTAAGCATTAACACATGTTAGACTGCACCCCATAAACACAATCAAGCCTAGAAAAAAACCAGTGAACTACCCCTTTAAAGCAGCAATTAACTTCCATTTTAACCAAATAAAAGGATACTCATCTTTCATATTAATTTAAATAATGTTTTCTTCAGTTAAAATAAATAAACAGTTCACAGTTGATCAGTTAAATGTCCATTTTTGCCGATAAAATCAAGGTATGTGCGCTGTACGGAATGCAAACCTTATTATTTTCCGTACACTGGCAGAGGAGGCACTTTAACCCACTTTTCTCAAAAACTATTGGTCCTAAAGACATCGATCAAAGTGTGGACTGTATAATGGGTATTCCCCAGAGGGCTGCATGCAAGCTGGAGAAATGTTAACGCTGCTGTCGTTTGCTCCTGCAGAAGAGCTGTATGTGTCTGATAAACAGGGCAGTGATGTGGATGGAGACGGATCAGAGCAGAAGCCCTTTAAAACGCCACTCAAGGTGCCTCATCCCGGCTGATGCAGATCATTTTCAGATTTTCATACTTGGTTTATCATTCCTTAATGCTCTTTGTAATCTTTCCAGGCACTGTTGTTTGTTGGAAAAGAACCATTTCCGGTGATCTATGTGGACTCACAGAAGGAAGGAGAGGTGTGAAACCTGCGAATAACACTTACTAACCAGCAACTAACAGTAGCAGAAATAATCATATCGATCTGTTGATTCGAAAGATTGGTTCCTGACATAAATGTACACTTTTACAATAAAAAAGGTATTATGAAGTATCATCAATCAGGGAAGCCTGACTCATTAAACCCAATACAAAAACGACAAGTTTATAGAATTAAATAATCTATAAAATATTCAATTTAAAACTGATACAGTAACTGTGTTTTTTTTTTTTAAGTATTCAGAATTTGTTTTCTTTTTGTATGCACATTATATACTGCTACAGTTTTTAATTAATATTTTGAATTCACTTAAACTTTTATTTTTGTTTTTTCCATTTTTAGTTAAAGATTTAGTAATTCTGTTGTGTGTTTTTTGTCATTTATTTATTTGTTTATTTTTTGTAAATCTATATCGTTTTATACATTTGTAATTTATGTTTTAGTTTCAATTATTTTAGTACATCAAGTTAAAATAAATGAAAGTTTAGTTTTTTATATTTTATTTTATTATAGTAATGGCTATTTTATTTCAAGTAACAAGATTTTTTTTATATATTTATAATTTTAGTAAACTAAAATAAACATGTTATAATTATATATAGTGTATATGAATTCACATTGCCTAAATTTAACAGCTGTTTTTGTCAATTTAAATTAAATACAAATTTAATAGCTCTCAGATATCTCAGCCTCCCATAAACATACAAGTTTAGGGTTTATTTAGTGTTTACTTCTTGATGCGCAAATCTGTGCAGACATGTAAAAAAAAAAATATAAATAATAATAATTTCCAGTCTAGTATTTTAAAATGTATGAAATGTTATATTAGCTATATCTTCTGTTCTGGAAAAAATAAATATAAAAAATAAAACAAATTGAAAATTAAGTATAAGACTAATAACATTGTCACAGCAGCGGTTCTTAATACTGTTCCTCGCGTTCCCCTGCTCTGCACACGCTCTACATCTCTCTCTCTCTCGCTCTCTCTCTCTCTCTCTCATTCAGCTCAGCTATAACAATGAACTGTTCCATTTTCACATGGCTATGAGAAGCGTTAAAATGGACGCGCGTGCAGTTGCCGTACTGTATTAAATCTTTAATCAGGATAAAACCGTATATTAAAAGCTAACATAAGCAGTAGCATTTACAAATAACAGCGTATCTAAAAGTA
>NW_015548202.1:1066794-1068619 GCF_001515605.1 Sinocyclocheilus anshuiensis | reverse complement strand
AATAATAATAATTTCCAGTCTAGTATTTTAAAATGTATGAAATGTTATATTAGCTATATCTTCTGTTCTGGAAAAAATAAATATAAAAAATAAAACAAATTGAAAATTAAGTATAAGACTAATAACATTGTCACAAATTTACATTTTAGTTTTCATGGTGCGTATACAATTTGTGCCTATTTCACTATTTTTAATATGCATTATTTAATATGCATATTTGGCATAAGAACATGTTATAATGTAGTAAATAATAACTTATTTCAAAGTTCATAGAAATAGAAACCTTTTGTTTTAATGTTGTGGTGTGTTCAGCGTTGGGCCGTCATCTCTAAGACTCAGATGAAGAACACGAAGAAGCTCTTCAGTCGAGAGCAAATGAAGAATGAGAGCAAAGAGAAGAAGGAGGTACGTGGATCCTCTATAGACCCGTGATTCTCCACGTCACCGTCCCGTATGTCTGTTTTAACCTCGGTCCATCTGATCTCATGATGTTCAGACTGAAGATGCTGAACGCAGAGAGAAGAATCTGGAAGAAGCTAAAACGATTGTCATCGAGAACGACCCCAGCCTTCCTGAACCCAAAACCGTGAGAGTTTCCTCAATTGACTGTATAATGGCACTGAGTTATTCTGCTTTCAAGTAAAGCATTTTCAGCTGCATTTTATACATGAAAGGTGCTATATGAATAAAATGTTTTATTTGTATTATTATTTTTGCAGTGTGAGGATGGGTAGGTTTACATTTTATGCATTTAGCAGACGCTTTTTATTCAAACCAAGAAAAGAAGAACAAAGCAATTCAGCAAAGTTTTAAAAACAAACGTTTTGGGACACAAAATGAGTCCGATCCGATTTCAGATTCTCAAAATTCTGTTTACTCAAACATATTCATTTACATATGCATTACATCTGTCCTGAATTGCAGTCGTTGCAGTCATAAGACGTAAATAAACATCCGCACCACGGCACGTATTTTTCTCGTCAGGTTGAGAAAGTAGTCGAATATAAAGGTTTACATAGCTAATATGTTCCTTTTAAGACAATTTAATTATGGTGTTAACTAGGGCTGTGCGATATTGAGGAAAAATGCGATATGCGATAACTCGTTAAATAATGCGATATGCGATAAGATAATGCTTAAAGTGCCACATGCTCAGATGAAACGGTTTTACTCAGCTGTTGCTGAGTCAGTTCTGTGAACTTCTATAACTATCTTGTGTCATATATATATGGTTATTTGTATGTATGTATGTATCAAGAGCTCCTGTAAAACCACAACAAATTCCTTGTGTTTGCTTAAGTGGTGAATAAAGCTGATTCTGATTCTAATAAGAAAGCACCCCTACAACAACTTCTGAAAGTGAACGGTAGTGTTTTACTCGAGCATTACATAAAAATGTAATTTTAACATTAGTGTAATCATTTTAACAATAGAATAATAAAAATAAAAAATAAAACACTGCTTAGAATTTACTCTTTGAATTCAATATGCACTGATTCTTATTTAAACTACAAAAGTTATTTAGGTAAGAGCAGTGAGTGATTTTCTCTTTGTCTATTGTTCATGGCCCCAAATATTGCAAGCCGTAGCGATATACATATTGCGATATGTACATTTGCGATATTTCGATAATTTCGATATATTGCACAGCCCTACGTATAGACACAGCCAGTTTTACTCACTGAAAGATTTATTCGTCATAAAATTATTACTTTATAATTGTATTGGAGTCTTACACACATGCTATATAGATAATGTAGAGTCGTGCATTAATTTGAGTGCTGACAGCTATTATGGGAGTGGCTTGGTGGAGCGCAGGAGATGC
>NW_015548202.1:1058946-1066229 GCF_001515605.1 Sinocyclocheilus anshuiensis | reverse complement strand
TAACTATCTTGTGTCATATATATATGGTTATTTGTATGTATGTATGTATGTATCAAGAGCTCCTGTAAAACCACAACAAATTCCTTGTGTTTGCTTAAGTGGTGAATAAAGCTGATTCTGATTCTAATAAGAAAGCACCCCTACAACAACTTCTGAAAGTGAACGGTAGTGTTTTACTCGAGCATTACATAAAAATGTAATTTTAACATTAGTGTAATCATTTTAACAATAGAATAATAAAAATAAAAAATAAAACACTGCTTAGAATTTACTCTTTGAATTCAATATGCACTGATTCTTATTTAAGCTACAAAAGTTATTTAGTTATTTAGCTCTTTATTAAGAGTGATTTTCTCTTTGTCTTTTGTTCATGGCCCCAAATACTGCAAACTGTAGCGATATGCATATTGCGATATGTACATTTGCGATATTGCGATATATTGCACAGCCCTAGTGTTAACCAACCCTTTAAATCCAATCATTTGATGTCTTTACTTTCCCATTGAACCATCAGTCTGATTATTGCTGCATTTCTAGGTGGCATGGTAGTCAGTGAAGCTGAAATAAAAGTGAAAGTGTTCCTTAAATCTTCAAGTCAGTTTTCTGGTGTATTTTCTGTTACGCTCAGGTGAGGATTGATAAACTGGAGGCGCTGAGAGAGCAGAGGGTGAAGGTGTTCGGTTGGGTCCATCGGTTACGCAGACAAGGTGAGCAGATTTCGTTTTCTTCTACCAAACGAGCATCCAGAATCCAACAGCAGTCTTATTGAACGGCTCCAGTCAGAATCTACTCCAGGAACATACATAAAGCATAGTTTCAATGAAAATATAGATTGTTTGTTTTAAAATATGTTTGCTCATGTTTTCTCAGGGAAAAACCTCCTGTTTATTGTGCTGCGTGACGGAGCCGGTTTCCTGCAGTGTGTTCTTACGGACAAACTGGTACTGTCTGTGTTTGTTGATGTTTTACACAATTAAAAATGGGTAAATTAGTTCTGTCAACCCTGTTAGTTATCAGAGCTGTTGGTTATTAGGATACATAATATATAATTGCAGTTAGCAAATAAATAAATAAATGCAAAAAATGATATGGGATTAAGGCTGAGTGATGCCCTAATTAAAATAAATAAATAAAAATAAAAGCAAAGATGATATAGGATTAAGGGTGGGCAATTCATTAATTAAAAACGAAATAAAAGTAGAAGAAGAAATTATATAGGAGTAAGATGAGGCGATGCCCTAATTCAGTGTTTTTAGTATTATAAACCAATCATAATCATAAAATTGTCATTAGGAAAATATATATCAAAATATTATAGAATACAAATGATTGGTTATTGTCCAGCAGTGTATTTTATTTCTTAGCCAATCAAGTAAGAGATAAGAACAGTTTTTTTTAAAGGTCCCATGACATGCTGCTGTTTGGATGCTTTTATATAGGCCTAAGTGGTCCCTAGTACTGTATCTGAAGTCTCTTTCCCGAAATTCAGCCTTGGTGCAGAATTTCAGCCACTACGAGCCAGTCCCACAATGAGCTTTCCTTAGGACGTGCCATTTCTGTGTCTGTAGCTTTAAATGCTAATGAGGAGGAGAGAGGCGGGGCGACTGCCATGCTTCGCTCGTTTGCAAGCCATGATGTCTCTCGAGGAAAAAAAAATATTGCGCTCGCCTCGCACGGTAGTAGCTAATTTTCTCATGGGCGGGCCAAATTCTCTGGGCGGGCAAAGCAGAGAAAGGGGAGGTAACCTTTCCCCGTATGACGACATAAAGGGAAGATTCTGGATTGGGCCATCTGAGCTTTCATTTTCTCAAAGGCAAAGCAGGATACCCAGGGCTCGGTTTACACCTATCGCCATTTCTAGCCACTGGGGGACCATAGGCAGGCTAGGGGAACTCATATTAATGTTAAAAAACCTCATAAAGTGAAATTTTCATGCCATGGGACCTTTAACATAAATGAATATCTTTATTATTATTACATTTGACATTTCTGTCCCCCTTCTGAAATGATTGTCCCTGCCCTGTAACATAACTGAATAATATATCAAACTTTAGCTATATGCACTGTTGTCTTCCTTTTAGTGATCAAATAGGTTTTGTGGATCCTCGTGAAATTTATTCGGTGGGAAAGGGGCCAAAATGGCTCTTTAGATGTTGAAGGTTGCAGACCCCTGTCTTAATTAAAAATAAATGAATTAATTAAAATAAAAGCAAAAAATTATATAAATGGAAGGTGAGGCAATGACAAAAATAAAAGCAAAAATTATCTAAAAATGATATAAAATAATATAAAAATATGTATACAATTTTACAAAAATACAATTATTACTGTACAAAAATTATAAAAAATATATTGTATAAATGATATATTATATAATAATTAAATATTTCAGAATTTTCTGCATATCTCAATAGGATCTATTTTTATTTGGGTCATGTTGATGAATGTGTGTTGTGTGCAGTGTCAGTGTTATAATGGCCTGGTGTTGTCTACGGAGAGCACTGTGGCTCTGTATGGAACTGTGAAACCTGTTCCTGAGGGCAAACAGGTGAGACAATTACCCCGATTAATTAAGTAATATTAATATGAATTACTATATTTAAAGTTGTAGTTACAGTTAGTCATTTAGCAGACGCTTTTATCCAAAGCGACTTACAAATGAGGACAATAAATGTTCATCTAAGAATGAAAGTTCTGTCATGATTTCTAAAATGTAGTTTATGGTTTTGTTTGAAAGGCTCCGGGTGGCCATGAGCTGCTCTGTGATTTCTGGGAGCTGATTGGTCTCGCTCCGGCCGGCGGCGCTGATAACCTGCTGAACGAGGAGTCTGACGTGGATGTGCAGCTCAACAACAGGCACATGATGATCCGTGGGGAAAACGTCTCCAAGATCCTGAAAGTCCGGTCCACCGTCACGCAGTGCTTCCGGGATCATTTCTTCAGCCGGGGCTACTACGAGGTCATTCCCTGAACCATGTGTTAGAGGATTGGTTCACCCAAAAATGAAAATGTCCTCACTGTTTCTTCATCAGATTTGGAGAAATGTAGCATTGCATTACTTGTTCACCAATGTTTCCTCTGCAGTGAATGGGTGCCGTCAGAATGAGAGTCCAAACAGCTGATAAAAACATCACAATAATCCACAAGTAATCCACACCACTCCAGTCCATCAGTTAACATCTTCAGAAGCCAAAAGCTGCGTGTTCCATTATTAAGACACTTTTAACTTCAAACTGTTCCTTCTGGCCAAAATATGAGTCCATAATCCATAATAATGCTTCCTCCAGTGAAAAAGTGCATCTCCTGTTGTCCTCTTACATCTAAATCCAGCCACATATTTGTTTAGAGCTGTTTTGGACTTTGGTTTTGTATTGTAATTGGTGCTTGATCTGTGCAGATTTCTCTCCTGATTCAGACCAGACCACTTTTTCACTGGAGGAAGCGTTATTATGCACTCATATTTTAGTTAAAAATGCCTTGATGGATTTGTTTCAGCTTTTGGCTTCTGAAGATGTTAACTGATGGACTTGGAGTGGTGTGGATTACTTGTGGATTATTGTGATGTTTTTATCAGCTGTTTGGACTCTCATTCTGACGGCACCCATTCACTGCAGAGCATCCATTGATGAACAAGTGATGCAAAAATCTGATGAATAAACAAACTCATCCTAATCTTGAATGGCCTGAGGGTGAGGACACTTTCAGCTAATGTTCATTTTTGGGTCAACTATATACGTAATTGTGCAAAATCTCGTTTTGAGGCACAGGATGTAGGTTGTTTTAGTAAACACAGATGTTTGTTTGTTGTCGTTCTCAGATAACTCCGCCCACTCTAGTGCAGACGCAGGTGGAGGGCGGCTCCACGCTCTTCGGTCTCGACTACTTCGGTGAGAACGCGTACCTGACGCAGTCGTCTCAGCTCTACCTGGAGACCTGCATCCCTGCGCTGGGCGACACCTTCTGCATCGCGCAGTCGTACCGTGCTGAGCAGTCGCGCACACGCAGACACCTGTCCGAGTGAGTCTGGGACCCTTCAGCATTCATTCAGTGAAACTCTTACGTCCCTTCTTTAGCTATTAAAGGGGTCATCTGATGCAAAATTCACTTTTACATGTTGTTTGAACATGTTGGTGTTTTTTTTTTTTAATCCCCCAAAATAATAATCCCTTTCTCAAATAAAGCCGTTCTCAGCTTCTTGTCAGTGTGACGTCACACAGACCCAGGCCCCTCCCACGATTGTTGATTGACTGGTGTTTTACCTCAGACCCGCCCTGAGTGAGCTGTCATCAGTCCGCCGTTGTTTCGACTCTGGAGGAGAATGGCTCCTGAGTGATTGAGGTGTTTTGTTGTTGGATGTAATAATGAACATAGCAGTCGTCATTTACTCCAGACATCTGATCCACTGAAGACACAGTGGAATATGTTTGTTTTTGAAGGGAATGCATCCTCCGATCTGCCTAAATGTGTCTATGTTCGCGCAAATAATTTGTGATCCAGCCTCACCTCCAGAAGAAGTGAGTATAAGGTTCTTTTATGAATCTTTGCAAATGGCCTTTCCTAATAATTTGCTAGTTTGCAAGTTTCGTGGCTAAATGCGGCTAAAGTAAACAGTCTCATGAGAACAGCTCGTCACGTCACGGAAGAGAGGGGCGGGGTCAGCAGAGCTCATTAGCATTTAAAGGGACATGCACCAAAACGGGTTGCTCTGAACAGAGCTGTTTTTGACAGGGTAAAAAGGGTGTTGTTTTACACTACCATTGAGAAATTTTAACCAAAGCATGTTATAGACTTTTCATTAAGACCCTAAAGAATCATATCAACTTGTGGAAAATGGGCATCTGATGACCCCTTTAAAGCTCTAGGGGTAAGAATCCGCTCGTCTCGAATGATTGACAGTCGAGACAACCATTCAGTAGTGACCTACGAGAGTAAAAACAAGACGGAGAGCAGCAAAGAGAATATATATATATATACCCAAAACACAACTCAACGTCGTACAAGGACGTAACAGAAACAGACAGAAGCATGTCAGTGTAGTGTGTGTGTTCAGGTACACCCACATCGAGGCTGAGTGTCCCTTCATGACCTATGAGGATCTTCTGAACCGGTTGGAGGATCTGGTGTGTGACGTGGTCGACAGGGTCCTGAAGTCTCCTGCTGCGCAGCTGCTCTACGACATTAACCCGGTATGACCCCTGACCTCACACTGAGCTTCACAGTCACAGAAAACCTGGAAATATCATAATATTTGACATTTTAGGCCTGGATTATGTTATTCAGGCATATAAAATTCATGGAAATTAACTTCACCATCATTGTAGATGTTAATTTTTATGGTTAATTTGTAAAATATCTTGTCACGTAAAATCAGTTCTATCATTAATGTACTATTATAGTATTTATAATATTTGTTTTATTATTTTATGTTAGTTTTTGTAACTGTTTTTGATTTTTATTAGTTTTTGTTTTTTAAAAACTATTTTATTTATTTTTATTCCAGTTTTAGTAATTTTAGCACTTAAACGTTAAATGAAAATTGGCAACTTTTTTGTCTTTTATTCTATTTCAGTTAAGATTTATTTTATTTTATTTCAGTTAACAAATATTAGTTTTAGTTAAGTTTTTTTTTTTTTTTAAACCTATTATTATTATTTATTTTATTTTTTTCCGTTTTAGTCATTTTAGCACTTCAATTTTAAATGAAAATGAGAAATTTTGCCTCGGCAACTGAACAAAAATTAATAAAATAGTTTTTAGTTTTTGTCTAATTAACTTTTTTTTTCAATTAACATACATTTTTAAAACATATATATATTTTTAGTTTTAGTTAATGAAAACAACATTGCCACAAATGGCTGGAAAGGTCATGGAAATTCATCATGAAGTATTTGAAGTTTTTAATTCATTTTTATTTCAGTTTTAGTCATTTTAGCACTTCATCTTTAAATGACAATTAGAAATGTTGCCTTGGCAGCTGACCAAAAATAATAAGATAGTTTTTTTTTTTTTATAAATTAAACAAAAAAGAACTTTTTTGTTTGTCTAATTTGAGTAAAGATTTATTTTATTTTGCTTCATTTAATGTAAATATATATATTGAAAAAATTTTCGTTTTTGTTAGCAATAACAACATTGTTACAATTAATATTAATATAATATTAATTAATTAATATATGGATTTAGCAGACGCTTTTATCCAAAGCGACTTACAGTGCATTCAGGCTATACATTTTTTACCAGTATGTGTGTTCCCTGGGAATCGAACCCACGACCTTTTGCGCTGCTAACACAATGCTTTACCACTGAGCCACAGGAACTGACTGGACAGTCAGTTCAAAATGACAGGACAGTCATTACAAATGACTGGAAGGGTCATAGAAAATTGGTCAAAAAGTATGGAAGCTCTTAAATCTTTTTTTCTCTCTCTTGCAGGTCTTCAAGCCTCCCAAAAGGCCGTTCAAGAGGATGAACTACACCGAAGCCATTGTGTGGCTCAAAGAGCACAACATCAAGAAGGACGATGGGACTTTTTATGAGTTTGGAGAGGTGTGTTTTATTGGATCTCATACGTTATTTCCAAGAGTGCTCAACTGCAAATGCTTGGATATTTGACCATTTGTGTGTGATTTCTGCAGGATATCCCAGAAGCCCCTGAGCGACTGATGACCGACTCTATTAACGAGACCATCCTGCTGTGTCGCTTCCCAGCCGAGATCAAATCCTTCTACATGCAGCGCTGCGCTGAGGACCGCCGCCTCACCGAATCGGTCCGGATGCTCACTAACAATCAGTGTTTAAACATGCAGATATATGGACCAATGAGTTACCAGAACAAAACTCAAGCTACATAAAGAAAAGACATTAATATGCAAAAGGACAAATATGTCAGTATCAGCAGAGTTGTGTTCTAATTGGCTGCTGTGTGTGTGTTTGTCAGGTGGATGTGCTGATGCCTAACGTGGGTGAGATCGTGGGAGGCTCCATGCGTATCTGGGACGCTGAGGAGCTCCTGGAGGGGTATAAGAGAGAGGGAATCGACCCCACACCCTACTACTGGTACACCGACCAGGTATAGTTCATATAGACTACCATTCAGAAATTCATACTCCTATTCATCGGGATGCATTAAATTGATCAAAAGTGGCAGTAAAGACATTCATAATGTTACAAAAGATTTCTATTTCAAATAAATGCTGTTCTTTTGAACTTTCTATTCATCTGTGAATCCTGAAAAATAAAATGTATCACAGTTTCCACAAAAATATTGGGCAGCACAGCTGTGT
>NW_015548202.1:1057619-1058897 GCF_001515605.1 Sinocyclocheilus anshuiensis | reverse complement strand
GTATATTAGAATGATTTCTGAAGATCATGTGACACTGAAGACTGGAGTAGTGATGCTGAAAATACAGCTGCACATCACAGAAATAAATTACATTTTAACAGATATTCACATAGAAAACAGATATTTTAAATTATAATAATTTCACTGTTTTTATGTATTTTTAATCAAATAAATGCAGCTTGGTGAGCAAAAGAGACTTTCAAAAACATTTAAAAAATGACCTTGATATTTATGTATTTGCTCAGAAATTGTCTAAATTTTAAGTAGACATTGTTGGCAAGTAGAATCACAAAGTTTAATGTAAATGATAATTTATAATAATAAGTTTAATGTATTTAATAATTAATGCATGTTTGCAGGAAGAATATTGAATCCTTTTATTTTACATTCACATGCACCATTATAACAATGCCTAGAATCAAGCAGCACTTTTTTTTTTCTTAAAATATTTGAATATATGAAGAGTTAATTTGCAAAAACCGATAACTCCATTTAAATTTTTTTTTTCAGAAATCACGTTTTTTATTTTTTATTTTTTATTTTTTTTTTTTAAGTAATATCAATCAAACTGCAGTTAGTTTGTTTTGATTAAGTAATAAAACAAATACCAAATACAGGTAATTTACAAAATTAAAGTTTTGAAAGTATGTTTGTTTTTTTTACATATTAAAAGCTTGTTTTATAGCAAAAGCAGATAACTCCACATTTCATGTTTTAGAGTTAAAAAAATCACTGGTTTAATCTTTGTAATCTCCTCAGATGACAATGTAGACACTGACAAATGTTGTTGTTGTTGTGATCATAACTGTATGGATGTGATTATTACACGCAATACACAGAGCTTTTCCCTCATCATTGTAACACGCTGCTTTTGCAAGCTTCCGTGAAAACGTTTCAGCTTTTATTTTCCTTTTTCGCCCTGAAGTAGATATCACAGGTTCATCAAGTTCGTGGAAATTATCCATCCTCGATCGCTTTTAGTCAGCTTTGACGAAACTCCTCTCAGCTAGCACGTCTTTTCAAAGTGAAAGTAGCCTTGTCACCTAACCTGAATACAGCGCGCTGATTGAGATGGTCCTCACTGCAGAACACAAGATCCAGGGGCCGTGGTTGGATCCAGATCCAACTCCTCCCACCTTACATATACCTAAACCTACCGTCTCCACCCCCGATCACTAAACCCACCCATCTCCACCCCTAAACCTACCAATATCCACCCCCTAGATGTGGATCCAACCACGCCCCCTGGATCTTGTGTTCTGCAGTGAGGGGCTACTG
>NW_015548202.1:1056658-1057155 GCF_001515605.1 Sinocyclocheilus anshuiensis | reverse complement strand
TGAATATATGAAGAGTTAATTTGCAAAAACCGATAACTCCATTTAAATTTTTTTTTTCAGAAATCACGTTTTTTTTTTAATTTATTTTATTTTTTATTTTTTAAGTAATATCAATCAAACTGCAGTTGGTTTGTTTTGATTAAGTAATAATAACTTAAACAAATACAGGTAATTTACAAAATTAAAGTTTTGAAAGTATGTTTGTTTTTTTTACATATTAAAAGCTTGTTTTATAGCAAAAGCAGATAACTCCACATTTCATGTTTTAGAGTTAAAAAAATCACTGGTTTAATCTTTGTAATCTCCTCAGATGACAATGTAGACACTGACAAATGTTGTTGTTGTTGTGATCATAACTGTATGGATGTGATTATTACACGCAATACACAGAGCTTTTCCCTCATCATTGTAACACGCTGCTTTTGCAAGCTTCCGTGAAAACGTTTCAGCTTTTATTTTCCTTTTTCGCTCTGAAGAAGATATCACAGGTTCATCAA
>NW_015548202.1:1052258-1056123 GCF_001515605.1 Sinocyclocheilus anshuiensis | reverse complement strand
TATGTGAACACAAAAAATTTTTTTATATATATATATATATATATATATACTGTATATGAAGAGTTAATTTGCAAAAACCGATAACTCCATTTAAATTTTTTTTTTCAGAAATCACGTTTTTTTTTTAATTTATTTTATTTTTTATTTTTTAAGTAATATCAATCAAACTGCAGTTGGTTTGTTTTGATTAAGTAATAATAACTTAAACAAATACAGGTAATTTACAAAATTAAAGTTTTGAAAGTATGTTTGTTTTTTTTACATATTAAAAGCTTGTTTTATAGCAAAAGCAGATAACTCCACATTTCATGTTTTAGAGTTAAAAAAATCACTGGTTTAATCTTTGTAATCTCCTCAGATGACAATGTAGACACTGACAAATGTTGTTGTTGTTGTGATCATAACTGTATGGATGTGATTATTACACGCAATACACAGAGCTTTTCCCTCATCATTGTAACACGCTGCTTTTGCAAGCTTCCGTGAAAACGTTTCAGCTTTTATTTTCCTTTTTCGCCCTGAAGTAGATATCACAGGTTCATCAAGTTTATCGAAATGATCCATCCTCGATCTCTTTTAGTCAGCTTTGACGAAACTCCTCTCAGCTAGCGTGTCTTTTCAAAGTGAATGTAGCCTTGTCACCTGACCTGAATACAGCGCGCTGATTCGCTAAAATGGACTTGTCGGCTTTTTTGACAAAACGTGTTTAGGGTTCAGATCGCGCTATAATGTGGAGAATAATGCACGGCAATCAGTTCATTTTTTTTAAAGTGACGTTTATCGGTTTTTGCAAATAACTCTTCATATGGTATGCCACGTGGAAACTTCTATGCCTTTTTTTTTTTGAGAGATAATGCAAATGTTGTTTATAAAAAAAACTAAAAGCTAAGATTTGATTAATCGAAATACACTAGAAAAAAATGTACGTTGAAATAAAAAATTGCTTAGAAATTGGTAATAAATTTCACAAATAATTACAGAAACAGCAAGTAACACACTGAATTAAACATAAAATTTTGACAGAAAAAAAGACCGAAATAATATTTTTCTTTTAAAACACTCTGATAATCTTCAACTTCATCATTTTACAGTGTAGTTTGAAAATAATACTGTCGTTAAATTTGACAAAAATGCTACCAAAATCATTGCAGATGTTGAGTATATTGTCCAGCTGTTTGTCATCAGCGTGTGACTGTTTGTGTATTTCAGAGGAAGTTTGGCACGTGTCCTCACGGCGGATACGGTCTGGGTCTGGAGCGATTCCTCACCTGGCTGCTACACACACACACACACACACACACACACACACTGCAAGAGACCAACTAGGAAATCAAATCACACTCTCATTGCCGGAGACCGTATTTAACGTCATGTTTAGAGATCTAATCAGGAGACTGTCTGACTGGTGATTCGGTGTTGCGTTATATTCTTGTAATGTTCATCTGTGGCATAATAAATCAATGAGATCATGCATTTGTGTTTGATTCCACTAGAGGGAAGCAGAGAAGCTCAATTGCACTGCCATTTGTCTTCATAATCATATTCAGAAGAAATAGGTCAGAAATGAAGTATTTGTAAGAGGCAATTTATGTTGTGTATTATCTAATGTATTCAAGCAAGAGACAGTTGAAACAATGAAGTAATTATTTTGTTGATTTGATGAAAAAATTTAACCCAAACACAGTCGAGCACTGAACAAAAGAGACTGAAGAATAGAGATGAACCTGAATAACAGATGTGTAAGAACATTGCAATAGCAGTTTGTTGGTTTGTTCCAGTGAAAGAGAATACGTTTATTTGTTATGGCTTGTGGCAGAACCCTACAGCATGAAACGCCTGTTAAAAACATCCGTAAAATAGAATGGCTTTGCTTTTACTTCTTTGTGATTCAAACACACTTTTTCTGCTTGTGGATGAAGATCAGAACACAAACTAATGATACGTGGGGAAAGATGGATTATTAGAAAATTTCATTTCAAATGTAATTTACTTTTACATGCAGAGAGAAGTTAACCCTGTTCTTTTATTATATATATATATATATATATATATATACACACACACATGTAATGTATATACAGTATATATATATATATATATATAAATTATTTAGTAATTGCATGACCGACATCAAATATAGAGGCCAAGACCTGTGGAAATAAATAAATAAAAGTAAATGTAGTAAATGAAAAAAATAATGAAAAGTTAAAAAAAATAAAATACTGTAGGATATGATAGCACTTAGCTTAAAATTATATAATAAATAATTTAATAAAAAACAAATAAACAAAATAATTTGCTTTAACATGCAAAAAGATTTTTCATTAGCCCTGTGCTTTTGTCATATAACAAAATTAATTAATAATTGACATGATGACATTAAATATGGAGGCCAAAACTGCAGAAACTGAAAATAAACCGTTTAAAAAATATTTTTTAGCCCTGCATTTTATTATGTGTTTTTGATAATTGATAGACATTAAATATGGAGGCCTAAACCCACAGAAACTAAAAATAAAATAAATGTAAAATAAATAAATAAATGAAAGAAAGAATAAAAAATTTAATGACAAAGAATTTAAAAGGTTAAAAAATAAATAATAAATAAAGTAATACAAAAATAAATTAAATGAAAAATGATTTGTATTTGTTTTATGAGGTTATTTGTTTGGTCGGGTTTGAGCCTCCATAATTTAAAAAGTTTGGCAATCACACTAAAACACTAAAAAAAAGACATTGCTGAGTTATGCTGCGTCTATTTTAAATAAACAATTAAAGCTGCTTTTAGTTCTGCATTGGGCATCAAATGAAATATCATACAGATATTTTAGTAAAGTTTTCTGTGAATGAAGCAAATAGTTTTACACACGCGCGTCACACGCACGCAAGGCTCTCGTCACGGCGTGCTGACGTACCGGAGGGTGTGTGCGCGGGGGCGGGGCCAGTATACGTCATCACGCCGCGATAACACTGACACCGATCAGCAGCTCTATATTGGGCGCTTTGGAAAGACCGAGGGGGGAAAAAGCCGCTTTCATTCTGCAGTTGAAGCATTTCGCTGTTTTCTGCCGTTGGAGAAAGAGGAGAGCGAAATAATGGCGGTTTTGGGAGGCGCGTGCCGGCTCATGCAGCGTAAGTGTGTTTACGACTCTAAATAAACACATAACATTCACCCATTCAGTCACTGAGGAGGTTATATATCTATATCATTAATCATGCAGAATGAACAGCGCAGGGGCTGAAATGAGCCGTGTTTATGTCAGCTCTGTTCATGAAGGTTAAAGTGTCTCGATGACTTTCCTGTTTTTCTTCCCGCGGTTTTTCAGCTCTTCACGGAATAATCGCGCAGATAAAGCGTATATTTTCATATCTACATCAACGCGCGGGGAGTTAAACGAGTGCATGGGGTTTACATGCGCGAATTGTCAACAAAAAGCAGGAGTTAAAGTTTCCGTGGCGTTAAACATCATGTTACACAACACGCGCTTTCACAACTTGCGTAACTGCGCCAACAGCGACTCCGTGCGGCCGCGCGGCGCTACTGCAGCGCTCTCCAACACAATACATATTAAACACGTGTAATAACTTGTGCTTTTAAATATTTATCATATTATACATGCCACTGAATTATGTCCTGGTGTTATGTTCTGTCTTAAAAATGTAGACTAAATTACATTTAATAGTATATAATAGTACTAGTCAAGGTTTTATGATAAAATACTATAAATAATTAATTAGTGTTATATTAAAAATATATAATTGAATGATATATATATATATATATATATATGTATATAGACACATCAAACTAGATTGATAAATATATAAGGATAAGTTAATATAATATTTCTATTGGGGTATAGAG
>NW_015548202.1:1045845-1052044 GCF_001515605.1 Sinocyclocheilus anshuiensis | reverse complement strand
TTTGTGTGTGTATATATATATATATATAATTAATTAATTTTTTAAATCAGCAAAAATATAAATTAAAGTTGAATAGAAATATTTTTAAAAATTAATAAAAATGACAAAGCATATATCAAAATTACTAAAACTTAAATCTTAACTTAAAATATTAATAAATACTATAATAGTATATAAATAATTACTAAAGCAACACTTGTTTTTTTCTCAGAATAATGCAGAATTCATAATTGGATTAAAAATATGCTTTGTATTTTGTGGCTCTTAGATATAAATTAAAGAGATTTAATGAGAATTTTCTCAGGGAGAAATAATATTAATTGTCATTAAAAATATTTTTATTATGTAAAATATCTTTATGTAAAATATCATTTCTTTTTTTCCCCATAAACTTGATCTGCAAGTGTGTTAAACATGCATTGTTTCTTCAGGCTGATGTTTGTGTTGTGTGTGTTTGTGCAGTGGTCAGGTGGAGTCCGCCGGTGAGTTTGTGCATGAGTGTGTTTCTCAGACGGCAGTCGACGGCCACAGCAGCTGCGTTCACCAGCTCCGCCGCTCCAGAGACTCAGGAGAACAGGTACAGCGTCTCCTGACCTCATGAACATCCACTCAACGCCTGCTGGGAAATCAGCCGCTCACACTAACCTCCACAAACAACAGCTTATTCTCTGCGTCTGCGGAAAAACACCTGCTGCTGATGCTGTGGAGCAGGAGGGTTGCTTCTAGTTGTTTTCAACATGTTTAATAATAGAGTTTTGATCATCAGAACAAGGGAAGAACGTTTATTTCCAGAAGCTTTCATGGACAAATGACACTTTAAAGGATTTTCACATTATTTCTTACTGTTGCAGTAAATTGTGAATATGGGCTTTTGCTTTTCAGTGTTGTTAAACATTAAAAATATTAAAAATTTACTAAAAAACTAAAATAGAAATTGAAATAAAATATTAGATTGAAAACCTTAAACTTAAAAAATGTAACCAAAAATTAGAAATGTTGCCTTGACAATTAACTTAACTAAAATAATTGTGTGCAGGATTACTAAAATTACTAAAACTGAAATAAATACAAATTAAAGGTTAAAAATGACAAAAGCACAATCGTCAATATTTGGTGGGTTTTGCTTTTCAGTGTTGTTATTGCAAACTAAAACTATTAACAATAGTTAATTGAAAAATGAATTGAAATAGAGCTGAAATAAAATAAAATAGAAATATTATATGACAAAACTTTAACTTAAATGTAGACAAAATTAGAAATAATACACTGACAACTAACTGAAATGAAATGTTAAAAAAATAATACTTTTAAAACATTTTATAAAAAAGTTTTTTTTAAGTTTATGGTTAAAATTAATAAAACTGAAATAGATATAAATAAAAGGTAAACAAATATATATATAAAAAAAGCATAAAATTATTATAACAAACTAAAATTAAAATGAAATTTGAAAAAAGTAAAAAGCTAATTCAAAATATCAATAAATATGCTATTAATAATATTATATAATTAATACAAAAACAACACTTGTGCTTTCTCAGAATAATGCATTATTTATAACTGGATAATAAAAGATGTCTATTTTGACATTCAAAGTGGTTTTTGAATGCTTTATTTTGCATTTATAAGGTATTCAAGAAATGCAAAGCAAGAAAAGACATTAAGTTCTGAAATATTTCCTCCTCTGCTTGTTCCTGTGCAGAAGTTTCTTTGGGTTTAGTTTAATTTGGACTGGATTTGAATCCAGAACTTCACAGTCTGTCTCAAGTAGGGTTGCAAAGGGGTGGAAAATTTCCGGAACTTTCCAAAAATCCCTGGAATAGTCCAAAAGATCCTGGAATGCTTCCGAAATGTACTGGAAATTTTCCACCTTTTTGCAACCCTAGTCTCAAGAGATCCGCTCGACTCAAACCCGTTGCGTTCGTTTCTTCTGCAGAAAACCCAAAACAGGGATTCTGATGCTGAACATGGGCGGCCCGGAGAAACTGGAAGACGTGCATGATTTCCTCTTACGGCTCTTCACGGACACGGACCTCATGCAGCTTCCTGTGCAAAAGTAAGAGCGATCCTTCATAGAAACAAGCCCTGGAGGGGTTATAACTCTGTAAAAGAGAAACCTGAAATGCCTTTTATAGCTTCTCGTGCATTTTTTATGTCTGTTGCAGTAAACTCGGCCCTTTCATTGCCAAAAGACGAACCCCAAAGATCCAAGAGCAGTACAGTAAGATCGGAGGAGGATCTCCAATCAAAGCCTGGACCACCATGCAGGGAGAAGGCATGGTCAAACTGCTGGACGAGATGTGTCCCGAGACGGGTGAGAGCCAGGGGCGAACGCTTGCATGCGCTCAGAGATAATACACAAATACAGTGGCAAAAAAAAATAAAATAGAGAGAAATAACATTAAATATATATTTTTAAAAAAATAATGAAAATAAATAGAAAATAAAAAAATGATTAAAATAAATACTAAAATTAATTGTACATAAAAAAAAAATTAAAAATGCTTTATTTTAAAGCAATAAGCCCCAAGAAGCCGTGGTTATAACAGTGCCTAAAACCCCCTTAGCTGTTATAAATTCACTGTAAACCACGGCTTCACGGGGGTTATTGCTTTTATAAAACGGTTATTCCATATACGTAGTAAGGTTTCACAGAATAAAACAGAGCAAATAAAGTGTAATGATATTAATAAAAACAGTATTCTTCCACCAAACAATGTAGCTCCTCAGAAACAGTTGTGGTTGCAACAAAGTGGTTGCCGAGCAACACACAAACATAAACAAAGGTGTGTGTTTGTAGAGTAATTTACAACAGCTTCGAACGCGGCTCAGCCAATCAGAATCAAGGACCGGAACTCTCCGATTTATAATATATTATTTATATTAGATTATGCATTAATATTATAATATTAATTAAATTATAAAAATATACCTTTGCATAAACAAATTATACATCTAACAGTACAGTACTATAGTGTGTAAAAAATATTTTAATGTTATAGAAACATTTTTTAGAGAAATATTCATAGAAATATTTTCCAAGTAATATTTTACACATATTAATATACTATAATATAATTAGTATAATAGTTTTTCACAGTATAAATTTTCATGAGGTTACCAGTTTTCCATGCACGGATAAGATTTGGTTGTGCTCAGCAGTAACCAGCTCGTGAAATATTTACTGCAAAATGCTGTAATTTCACCCCAAAACATGTTAAATAGACCAATAAACGAAAAAATAAACTCTCAATTTGCAGTAAAATAACTGTATAAGTGATTTCTGAGTGAGCAATAAACATCAACAATAAAAAATAAGAGTAGTGCAAAATGAAAAAGAATAAAATTAAGAATACAGCAGCACTAAAAGGTATATGGACGCTTGAGTCTCAGTTAAAATCTCAGACTCAGTCTGAATATCATTACATTAGAATGTAGGGAAAAAATTAAGAATAAAAAAATGTAGAAAAAATACAAATAACATTAAATATGTAACTAAAATGATTTTATTCTGAAAATAGCTACAGATTAAAAATAATTCAATTTGCATTAAATAAAATGTTATTATATGATATTAATATTATGCGATTAATATTTAAATAAATAATAAAAAACTATATTTACATAATACATTTAACAGTACAGTACTGTAGTATATAAATATTTTTCAAATAATATTTTACATGTGTTTATAGTATTACTTTTTCAAAGTATAAATTTGGTCTTTATACATTAAAATATTACATTTTAAGATGAGGATGATCATATTTGGGGTCCTTGGCATCAAAAAGACAAAAAAAAACCTGCATTAGTTTACAAAATATCGAAGCGAGTGTTAGATGTTGGATTACTAATGCTTGTTCATGCATCGAGTGACTTTTGTAACGGATCATAAAATAATCAGAGTGAAACAGACAAACGGTCGTCTTTGTTGTCAGTGTTGAGTGCTGATAAACCTGGAGAGTGTGTGTGTGTTTGTGTGTGTGTGTGTGTGTGTGTGTGAGAATGATAGATGAAGCTCAAAGGAGTGTCTCACACACGCCTCTTACACACACACACACACCTCTGATAAACCAACAACTAACTGTTTGAGAAGCGCCATAGTCCTCTTTTTATAAGGTTACTGGTTTATCTTGCACAAACAAGATTTGGTTTGCTATAATTTAATCCCAAAACATCAATAAGCTAATAAATTAACACTCAAAAAAAAAATAAAAAATAAAAATAAACCTTAAAAGAAGCATGTGGGGAAAAAAGGATGTGGAACTGTGATCAGCAGTAACCTGCTTATGAAATACTTCCAACATTATGCTTGAATTTAGCCCCAAATCATCATACGTACAAATAAATAAAAACAAATAAATTAACTGTTAATCTACATTAAACTGTTTACATAATACAAAGAAAACAATGTGAAGTGAAGTGACATGTGGCCAAGTATGGTGACCCATACTAGGAATTAGTGCTCTGCATTTATCCATCCTAAGTGCACACACACAGCAGTGAACACACACACACCGTGAACACACACCCGGAGCAGTGGGCAGCTATTTTTTGCTGCGGCATCTGGGGAGCAGTTGGGGGTTCGGTGCCTTGCTCAAGGGCACCTCAGTCGTGGTATTGAAGGTGGGAGAGAGCGCTGTACATTCACTCCCCCCACCTACAATCACTGACGGTACAAGACTCGAACCCACGACCTTTGGGTTACGAGTCCGACTCTCTAACCATTAGGCCACGACTTCCCCACGACTTCGATGTCACTATATCAACAATAAAAATAACAATGCAAAATAAAATAATGAAATAAAAACAACTTTGCAGAGTAAACAAAAAAAGTTGCAATCAAAAAAAAAATGATAATAATAAATTGCAAAAAAAATTTTTTCATCTTAAATAAACCAGTACTTAAGGATAATGTGGAAATGTTATCAGTAACCTGCTCATGAAATATATACACAGACAAAATGCTTGAATTTAAAAACAATAAAAATAAATGAACAAATAATAAACAAATAAATGAACAAATAAACTGATAAATTAGCTCTCAGTTTACAGTAAAATAACTGAATAAATAATGCAAATTTACAATAAACAAGACAATAGTTGGTAACACTTTATTTTAAGGTGTCCTTGTTACATGTTACATGTACTTACTATTATAATAACAATTAATTATATGTAATTATATGCAAGTAACCCAAGCCAAACCCTAATAAAATCAATCAATCACCAATGAAAAATGCAGTGCAATATAAAGTGCTAAATAAAATAAATAAATAAATAAATAAATAAGAACAGCTGTGTAGAATAAATCAAACAAGTTGCAATAAAAAAATGTAGCAAAAATTCATACATTAAAAAAAAAAAGATTTTGGATTTGGAAATGTTATACCTGCTCAGATATATTTACAGCAAAATGCCTGAATTTCACCTCACAATATCACATTAAATGAACAAATAAACGAACAATTTAACCAAAGAATTAACTCTGTTTACAGTAAAAAAGTGTATAATAATAATATAACAATAATAATAAATTAGTGTAATAATAGTCATACTAATAATAATTATTATTGTTGTTATTATTATTATTATTATTAACTAAATTGTATAATAATAAATAAAAATTCAATAAAAAGGTGGTAATATCAACAAAAGCATTTAAAACATTAATTGTGCAAAAAAAAAAGCCAAGCAACTAGCAATCAACACATTCAAGAAAAAGCTACAAAGAAAAAGAGAGTAATTAACTTGAAATAAACCAGTGCTTAATAAAGACAAACTAAGATGAAATGTGCCACTGAAATGAATGACCATCTGTTTTGTGTGTCTGTGTGTGTGTGTGCGTGTCTGTGTGTGTGTCTGTGTGTGCGTGTGTGTCTGTGAGTGTGTCTGTGTGTGTGTGTCTGTGCGTGTGTGTGTCTGTGCGTCTGTGTATCTGTGTGTGTGTGCGTGTGTCTGTGTGTGTGTGTCTGTCTCTTTGTGTGTGTGTGTGTTTGTGTGTGTGTCTGTGTGTTTGTCTGTCTCTCTCTGTGTGTGTGTGTGTGTGAGTGTGTGTCTATGTGTGAGTGTGTCTGTCTGTGTGTGTGTGTGTGTGTGTGTCTGTCTGTAAGTGTGTGTGTGTGTGTCTGTAAGTGTGAGAGTGTGTGAGTCTCTCTGTAAGTGTGTGTGTGTGTGTGTGCGTGTGTGTGTGAGTCTG
>NW_015548202.1:1041733-1045593 GCF_001515605.1 Sinocyclocheilus anshuiensis | reverse complement strand
GTTTGTTGTTGTGTGTGTGTGTGTGTGTGGGTGTGTGTGTGTGTCTGTGTGTGTCTCTGTGTCTGTGTGTGTGTCTGTGTCTGTGTCTGTGTGTGTGCAGCTCCTCATAAGTTTTACATCGGGTTCCGGTACGTTCATCCTCTGACGGAGGAGGCCATCGAGCAGATGGAGAAGGACGGAGTGGAGAGAGCCGTGGCCTTCACGCAGTACCCACAATACAGCTGCTCCACCACAGGTCACACTCACTGCTCCTGACATATCTATGAGCTTAATCCTTCGAAAGAGCTTTAATCAAATCCTCTGTCTGATGTGTGTGATCAGGCAGCAGTCTGAACGCCATCTACAGATACTACAGCAGTCGCAGCGACAGGCCCAAGATGCGCTGGAGTGTGATTGACAGGTGGCCGACACACCCACTACTGATCGAGGTGACACACTCACTCACACACTCACACACACACACTACTGATCGAGGTGACACACACACACACACCCACCCACTACTGATCGAGGTCACACACACACACACCCACCCACTACTGATCGAGGTCACACACACACACACCCACCCACTACTGATCGAGGTCACACACACACACACCCACCCACTACTGATCGAGGTCACACACACACACACCCACCCACTACTGATCGAGGTCACACACACACACACCCACCCACTACTGATCGAGGTCACACACACACACACCCACCCACTACTGATCGAGGTCACACACACACACACCCACCCACTACTGATCGAGGTCACACACACACACACCCACCCACTACTGATCGAGGTCACACACACACACACCCACCCACTACTGATCGAGGTCACACACACGCACACACACTACTGATCGAAGTGACACGCACACACACACTCACTCACGCACGCACGCACGCTCACTCACTCACACACACACACACACACACACACACACACACCCACTACTGATCGAGGTGACACACACACACTCACTCACACACACACACACACACCCACTACTGATCGAGGTGACACACGAAGTATACTTTGGGCTTAAGCCTGCAGCACTAGCCGGTGTGTGTGACTAGAAGAGGTGCGGCGCAGACCGATCAGTGTTTGACATCCGCGAGAGTGATTCGAAAGCGCACGGAGCAGTCTGCTCTCTTTAGCTCTCGTGGTACTGTAATACACCGATCGGTCTGCTCTGCACAGTCGGTCCGCGTCAAGTCGAACACACCTTCTAGTTTACACCGGTTACACTCAGAGATGTGGCGCACATGTGAGGCTGTAGTGTGAATGCGTGCCAGCCCCCTTAGATGTAAGGCTACATTTACACTGGTGCGTTTATGTTTTCAAATGAAAACGATCCTCGTCATACTGGCGTTTCAAGCTGGCTTTCCACTATCTCCGACAAACAACAAGCGACGCAGACAGCGCTGGAAGCTGCTAATGCTCATCAGTAAATCAGTGGAAAATAAATAGAAATCATGATTCTGTCTGAGCTATGCATTTTAAAACGAACACTAACTAGTGTAAATGTAGCCTAACAGATGTGTAAACTGAAGACTATTTGAGCTTTATTAAAACTATTTGCGCTGATTTATTGTGTTGGTTACATTTTGTTCCTTTGTGCAGTGGCTCAGGAGATGAGTCTTTGAGTTTGTATAAACATCAACAAGCTGAAAAATAAAACCAAAGTTTTTTTTTTAGGTAATGTAATCTTGTTCAAATTGATTTCATAAAATTGGTATCGAAAAAAGTATAGTTCAGGAACCGGTATCGAAGTCAAGGTATCGGTATCGATATCGAAAATTTTTGAACGATACCCAGCCCTAATTATAAATGTCCTTACTGTCACTTTTGATCAATTTAATGCAGCCTTGATGAATAAAAGTATTAATTTCTTAAAAAAAAAATCATACTGTCCCTTAACTTTTGAACACTTGTGTAACTGTAGAGTGAAGCTGATTTTGTCAGGTTTTTTATTTATTTATTTGCATATAATGTTGCAATTGAGTTTGTAAATACATTTTGGATTTTAATTAATAGCCTATTTTTAATTTGTTATATTTAATTTATTATGTCTTAAAAATTATATTTTAAGACATTTTCATTGATATTTTCCTTATATTATTTCATATTTATTATTAATTCATAATTAAAACGTTCTCTTTAGTTTGCTGTAACATGCAGTCGTCGTTACTTGAGCACATCTCTAGCAGCGATTAAATCAGGTTTGAGTGGCACATGATGATTTTCCTCGTGTCTTTCAGTGTTTTGCTGAACATGTTGTGAATGAGCTGGAGAAGTTTCCTGCAGAGAAGAGAGATGACGTGGTGATTCTGTTCTCGGCTCACTCGCTGCCGCTGTCTGTGAGTCTCACCTCATGTTTTATCACCGCCTGCATATGTTTATCCCTCATAATGCATTGAAAAGCTGTATATTATTTTCACATGGTAAATGTTTGGAGTTGTTATTTTATAAAACATTTATAAATTAATATTTTAAGTAATATAATATTTCAATATTTTAAATAATAATAAAAAAGTTTAAAAAAATAATAAATTATATTTTAAACTAAAACCATATTTTATCTGATCAACAACTTAATGAGTGAATGTGAAAAAAATATATAAAAGTTTAGAATGTTGCCATGTTATTACTGCATTTCCCCCCTTTTTGATTCATTAAAAAATTGAGAAATTGCACATGAACCACACCAAAAAAAACTATATACAAAATAAATATATATTTTTTTCAATATTAATGAGAAATCTTATTTGAATATATCATTGTATGAAATTTATAAGAACAAATAATCTGAGAATTACCAGTATTAAATTACCAGATTTAATGTGATTTAATTAAATTCCTTTGAATTTATAACTCATTATTGCTTAAAAACAGTCTAAATTTATGAAATCTACATATTTCTAACAAAACAAAATGAATATTACTCTGAAAAGTATTCAAAGTAAATAAATTCACTTTACTTACATCAACTTTCACTTTCAGATGAAAAAGTGTTAAATTTTTCATGCTGCAATGGTTCATCAGCAGGCGTACATATTCATGATTATCAACAAAATTCACTCCAAACGTGTGTGAGATATGGGGAAAAGGCTAAATATATTTTACAAAAGTTTTTTGATACTAATATAACTTAACCTAATTTTACAAAAGTATTTTTGACACCTCCAACGGTGTGTGAGATATGGGGAAAAGGCTAAATATATTTTACAAAAGTTTTTTGATACTAATATAACAACCTAATTTTACAAAAGTATTTTTGACACCTCCAACAGTACTCCATACATAGCTGAGCTGGGTCCAAAATCCCTCGGGTTATATCTCTTAAAAAATAATCATGAAAAATCTGAAAAAAAAAAAATTATGTGTATTTTGAGGGTCTTAAAGTATTTGCAAAGTTTTGTTCCCTTACAAAAAAAAAAAAATGCCACATTTAAAAAAAAAAAAAAAAAAAATCTGTGTCAAGGTGAACCTGAATGCATTATGGGTGTTATTTATTGTTTAGAATAAAAAGTAATAAGCAAACCTGTCCTGGGCTTTAATTGTGTGTTTAGGTGGTGAACCGGGGCGATCCGTACCCACAGGAAGTTGGCGCGACGGTTCAGAGGGTGATGGACCGATTAGGACACAGTAACCCATACAGACTCGTCTGGCAGTCAAAGGTCACGATCAGAAATAATTAGTGACCCTGGAGCACAAAAGCAGTGTTAAGTCGCTGGGGTATATTTGTAGCAATAGCCAACAATACATTGTATGGGTCAACATTATCCATTTTTCTTTTATGCCAAAAATCATTAGGATATTAAGTAAAGATCATGTTCCATGAAGATATTTTGTA
>NW_015548202.1:1041368-1041687 GCF_001515605.1 Sinocyclocheilus anshuiensis | reverse complement strand
TAAAAAAAAAAAAAAAATGCCCCATTTAAAAAAAAAAAAAAAAAAAAATCTGTGTCAAGGTGAACCTGAATGCATTATGGGTGTTATTTATTGTTTAGAATAAAAAGTAATAAGCAAACCTGTCCTGGGCTTTAATTGTGTGTTTAGGTGGTGAACCGGGGCGATCCGTACCCACAGGAAGTTGGCGCGACGGTTCAGAGGGTGATGGACCGATTAGGACACAGTAACCCATACAGACTCGTCTGGCAGTCAAAGGTCACGATCAGAAATAATTAGTGACCCTGGAGCACAAAAGCAGTGTTAAGTCGCTGGGGTATAT
>NW_015548202.1:1036348-1041140 GCF_001515605.1 Sinocyclocheilus anshuiensis | reverse complement strand
ATTGTTGGCTATTGCTACAAATATACCCCAGCGACTTAAGACTGCTTTTGTGCTCCAGGGTCACATTTATTCAGTTTTCAGATTATGTATAAATCTCAATTTAAAAAAATTGGCCCTTAAGACTGCTTTTGTGGTCCAGGGACACATTTTTCACAATGGAAAAACACGGTTTCATTTACTTTATGTGAAAGCATTGTGTTTATTACGATGAAGAGCAGCTGGTAAACAGAGTGCTGTAACTGCACTCAGATCTGAGCTCCGCTGAAGGTGATTTGTGTCCCTGCCGGGCTCCTGTAGGTGGGGCCGATGGCGTGGCTGGGGCCGCAGACTGATGAGGTCATCAAGGGCCTCTGTCAGCGCGGGAAGAAGAACCTGCTGCTGGTTCCCATCACTTTCACCAGCGACCACATCGAGACACTGCACGAGCTTGACATCGAGTACTCGCAGATCCTCGGGGAAGCGGTGCGTCTGTTTGCTGCTTTACTTGCTTTAAATTAAGATTCTTGTTGCATAACACTTCAATCAAGTGACTTAATATAAAGTGGTCAACAGTTAAACTATACTTTTAAAATTATATATATATATATATATATATATATATATATACACGCATAATATATTGTATATATTTATTATATAATATCATTATTATAATATACTTAGAATAATATTGTTTACATTTGGCAGACTCTTTTATCCAAAGCAACTTACATTTCATTCGATTTGTTGTTCATGCATTCCCTAAAGATCAAACCCATAATAAAAAAAAGATTTATATTATTTATTTATTATATAATTATAATATAATTGATTATTCTTTAATTATAAAAACTGTAATAATAGAAAATAATAATAAGAATTTTATATACACACACAACACACACACACACACACACATTGAACAGGTAGTTTTACACCAAATACAACTAGATAACCTAGAATACACAAATTGAAAACTGTAGTGATTAAATTTTATATACAGTTGTGATGACTAGCAGCATTTACACACATGGTCAGAATTGTTGGCACCCTTGGTAAATATGATCAAAGAAGGCTGTGAAAATAAATCTGCATTGTTAATCCTTTTGATCTTTTATTTAAAAAAATTACAAAACTCTAACCTTTCATTGGAGAATGAATTATTGGCACCCCTAGAAATTCTTATGAGTAAAATATATCTGAAATGTATTCCCATTCATATTCACAATTTTGAGCACACCAGCCATGGCTTCCTGTTTATTATCCAGCCACGGCTTCCTGTTTCACGGGAATATAAATAGGAGGGAAAACAAAGGCCAAATTGATAATTGAGCTTCACTAATTAGTGAAGTGGCTTTAAGAAAAGAGCTAGAGCAGTGAAAATTCCCATTTCCACCATCAGGGCAATAATTAACAAGTTCCAATCAACAGAAAATGTGTCTATATCATCCTAATGCACGGTGAGGAGGAGAGTTTGAGCAGCCAAAGACTCTCTCTGAGGACCACAGCTGGAGAATTGCAGAAAAAGGTTGAGTTTCGGGGTCAGAAAACCTTTAAAAAATGATCAAACAGCACCTACATCACCGCATGTTGTTTGGGAGGGCTTCAAGAAAAAAATCAAGAAAAGAAAATGCTCTCATCCAAAAACAAGCATATTCCCCAGCATATTCTGTGTTCAGACACGACTGGAACGTCAAACGGACAATAATCCAAAAACAAACCTTAAAAACAACACAAAAATTGGTCACTTCTGCTATGGCCAACCCAGTCCTCTGACCTGAACCCTATAGAAAATGTGTGGTGAACTGAAGAGGAGAAGCACCGTCATGGAGCTTTCTTTTTTCAAAAAGGTTTCAGAAAGTATTGAATAAAAGGGTGCCGTTAATTGTGTCCAATGTGTATTAGAGAAAAACAGTTATTTCATAATGATATTCCCCCCCCATTTTAAATTCTTATTCTCCAATGAAAGGTTAGATTTTTGTGCAATTTTTTAATAAAAGATCAAAAGGATTAACAATGCAGATTTATTGTCATAGCCTTCTTTGATCATATTTACCAAGGGTACCAACTAATGGTAAGCCACACAAGGATTCATTGAATCTGTGAATTGCTGTTTGAGCTGGGAAATGAATAGGAGTCATTGAATGAACTGATTCACTGAAATGAATCAGATATGGCAACACGAGGAGAGTAAGTTTGATCAATGCCTCGGTTTGCTACAGTAAATGACAGAGATCAGTAAATGTCCTGCTTTGTCCCGCAGCAGCTGATGTGCTGATGTACTGCAGACTGTAGTGTGTACTGTAGGTTAGTTGTTTCCCATCACTGCAGTGTCTGTTATTAACAGTGAGCTGAGCGATCTTTGACCTTTGACCTCTGCTCTCATATCTGAGACTCATCGATCAGTGCTTCGCTTCTGAAGAGTGTGAGTGTGTTACCCAGACTCATGCGGTGTGTGTGTTTGCCCTGAGGCTAGCATTAGCGTGAGTCTCTTCTGCCGGTTTCTCTCACCTGTCCATCGATCTGTGGCCCCGGGGCCGCCCGTCTGCAGCAGGGGTCTGATCTGATCCGGTCTCCTGTCTGTTCTTCTGGATCTGGGCCTCCGGCAGATGTGGGAAACTGCTGTTTGATAGTATTGGTTAATAGCTAAAACATATTAAAATGTCAGTGCACATTTTGAGCAATAACATTACTAGGGTTAGTATGGCTAACTATAAATAAAACTTAAAAAAATATTTTATAACTTGTAGAATAATAAATATTAACAAAAAAATGTTTTATTGAAAAATGTATATATAATTTGTGACCCTGGAGCACAAAAGCAGTCTTAAGTCGCTGGGGTATATTTGTAGCAATAGCCAACAATACATTGTATTTGTCAAAATTATAAATTTTTCTTTTAAGCAAAAAATCATTAGGATATTAAGTAAAGATCATGTTCCATGAAGATATTCTGTAAATTTCCTACCGTAAATATCTCAAAACTTAATTTTTGATTAGTAATATGCATTGCTAAGAACTTCATTTGGACAACTTTAAAGATGATTTTCTCAAGATTTAGATTTTTTTGCACCCTCAGATTCCAGATTTTCAAATAGTTGTATCTCGACCAGATATTGTCCTATCCTAACAAACATACATCAATGGAAAGATTATTTATTCAGCTTTCAGGTGATGTATAAATTTCGAATTGTGAAAAAAGTATGTGTGTGTACAAAAGTATTACGTGCATTTTTAATATAATAGAAATATTCATAATTTCACACAGTTTATATACTATGTAATTCTATATTCTATATTATAGTATATATGAAATTATGAATTTGTTTTATCTTATCTTATATAATTATTTTATCTCTATCTATAATAAAATATATGTATTCTACCGTAAATATATTAAAACTTAATTTTTGATTAGTAATATGCATTGCTAAGAACTTAATTTGGACAGCTTTAAAGCCGATTTTCTCAGTATTTAGATTTTTTTTGCTCCCTCAGATTCCAGATTTTCAAATAGTTGTATCTCGACCAGATATTGTCCTATCCTAACAAACATACATCAATGGAAAGATTATTTATTCAGCTTTCAGGTGATGTATAAATTTCGAATTGTGAAAAAAGTATGTGTGTGTACAAAAGTATTACGTGCATTTTTAATATAATAGAAATATTCATAATTTCACACAGTTTATATACTATGTAATTCTATATTCTATATTATAGTATATATGAAATTATGAATTTGTTTTATCTTATCTTATATAATTATTTTATCTCTATCTATAATAAAATATATGTATTTAAAAATCGAAAATTATTCATTTATTTTTTATTTATTAATTTTCTTTTTTTTTTTGTTGTATTAAATATAACATTTTATTTTCTTGCCTTCATCAACCATCTTGAATTTTTCTCTAAGTCAAGGTTTCTTAGAAGTAAAAAAAATTATTTTACTTGCCAAGGCATCATTTCTCATTTTTTGTTTAGTTCAGGTTGAAGTACTAAAATAACCAAGACTAAATAAAGTACAACTAAAACTAACAGTCATATTTGAAAACAACAAAAACTAATAAAAATAATAAAAACACTCAACAAAATGACTAAAACTTTAGCTAAAATTAAAATGAAAACAAAATATAAAAATAAAATCTAATTAGAAATATTCACAAACACTATAATAGCATCTCAGTGATACTAAAATAACACTGAACGCAACACAAAAGCATAAAACTAGATTGTTTTTGTCGATCAGCGTACTTGATTATGCAATTAGACTCTTTTTAATGAAAAAATGTAGTTTTGTGTGTATGTGGTCAATAAAGTAGATGTAATAGTGCTTCTGCAGATGTGCTGTAATGTGACTGAACTGTGTGTTTCAGTGTGGCGTGGAGAACATCAGACGAGCCGAATCTCTGAACGGAAATCCACTGTTCTTCAGGGTAAGAGCGAAGGCATGATCATAGTAGGGATGCACGATATTGGATTTTTGCCGATATCCGATATGCCGATAATTTTCAACTCATTTTGGCCGATAGCAGAAGAAGATGCAGATATATACCGACATATTTCCATTTGTTTGGAAACAACACCAAATCTCCTGTGCAGAGATTATAAACAAATTATTCTTAGTTTTTTACTTGTTAGAATTAAATAAACAACAATGAAGTTATTTTATAACGATGAAATAACTATAATTCAATCACTGCATTTTTTTCCCCAGACAGATGCAGTGGTATCCAATTCCGATAACGTTCCGATAATATCGTGCATCCCTATAATATATAAATTAGTGCTGTCAAAAGATTAATCGCTT
>NW_015548202.1:1034254-1034915 GCF_001515605.1 Sinocyclocheilus anshuiensis | reverse complement strand
AACCATAATAAAGTTATTTTATAATTACAGTACATTGAAGATTTGAAAATAACTATATATTAAACACTGCATTTTTTTTTTCCGAAAGATGCAGTGGTAACCATAACATTTTATTTTATGATTTAACATTTGTAAATGGTCTAAAGCAAAAGAGTTGTAAAAATTCTGAAAATCTTTTAGAGCTCATAATTTGTTTTAAAAATATAACATATTACACATGAATGAATAAATCAGTATATATGATTTTTTTTTTGTTCATGTAAGCTATAGCTTCTGACCTTTAAATCAAAACATACTCATGATTTTATGGCATCAGTTACTGCTTTATTTAATCAGAAACACAGTCTAAATATTATTTGTGTATTTTGCTTTAATTTTATTAGAAGTAGGCCAACAGCGCCCCCTATGGAATTAAAACTCCTTACTGAGCAGGCTTTAGGACCCGGGGGAGGCTGCCGCTGCACGTGCTATTACTGTTTATTACTCTATCATACACCGAACGCATTCTATACGTGCTTTCTCAGTTTAAATGCAGCGATCCAAAACAGTGAGTCCAATCACCATTCAGGCAAAACTTTGCTTCAAGAATGAGCCACAGTGCTGACGTGATCTAATCGCTAGCACACCCTGAGCACATGTGAGTTAATGTATTCCTCTTATC
>NW_015548202.1:1031696-1034111 GCF_001515605.1 Sinocyclocheilus anshuiensis | reverse complement strand
ATTTTATTAGAAGTAGGCCAACAGCGCCCCCTATGGAATTAAAACTCCTTACTGAGCAGGCTTTAGGACCCGGGGGAGGCTGCCGCTGCGCGTGCTATTACTGTTTATTACTCTATCATACACTGAACGCATTCTATACGTGCTTTCTCAGTTTAAATGCAGCGATCCAAAACAGTGAGTCCAATCACCATTCAGGCAAAACTTTGCTTCAAGAATGAGCCACAGTGCTGACGTGATCTAATCGCTAGCACACCCTGAGCACATGTGAGTTAACGTAGTCCTCTTATCGGCAAGACATATCGGCATAATTTTTCATATCAGGCCGATATTTACATTTAAAGCCATTATCGGCCGATTCCGATATTGGTCCGATAATATCGTGCATCCCTAGATCATAGCAATGCATTTACTTCATAATCAGCTTAGTTCTGAATGTTAATGATTTCTCTGTAAAAACGGCACTTTAATTTAGAATTAGTGAGAGAAAATGAAAAAAGTACTAGTCTTTAGTTGGTTTGTAGTGGAGTTAACGGTGGTTAGATTTCTGCTGTGTGTTGAACTCATCAGTGTGTGTCTGAGAAATTCACCCACAGCCCGCTGAGTTTATTAAAACCCCTGAAATCAATCAGGACTTCAGCTGACTGCACAGAACACACACACACTCACACACACACACTCTCTCACACACACACACACACACACACACACACACACACACACACACACACACTAGCTCTGTTGCTGAAAAGTGGTTGATCTGAGCAATCTAGCGATGCATTTCAACAGAGTTTGACATTTGCATGTTGTTAAACTAACAATGCACTAACTCGTATGCATAAAATATGCAACATTTTATGCCAAAAATCATTAGGAGATTAAGTAAAGATCATGTTCCAGGAAGATATTTTGTAAATTTCATACCGTAAATTTATCAAAACTTAATTTGTGATTAGTAATATGCATTGCTAAGAACTTCATGTGGACAACTTTAAAGGCGATTTTCTCAATATTTCGATTTTTTTGCACCCTCAGATTCCAGATTTTCAAATAGTTGTATCTCGACCAGATATTGTCCGATCCTAACAAACCATACATCAGTGGAAAGCTTATTTATTCAGCTTTCAGATGATGTATAAATCTCAATTTCAAAAAATTGACCCTTGTGACGGGTTTGTGGTCCAGGGTCACATATTGGATAAAACAATCAAAAATAGAATTACTTAATATTTCAGGATATAATATAAATGTAAAAAGAAATATAATAAATATTTAAGTAATAATTTAATGCACATAAATACAAATAATTAAACATATTTACATTTATATTATAATAACATATTTATACAATTACAAAAAATTACATATAATCATATATATATATATTAGGGGTGTAACGGTACACGTACTCGTACCGAAAATTTTCGGTACAGGTCTTTCGGTTCGGTATGCATGTGTACCAAAAAAATCATTCAATTTTTTCAGGAAATTCAGACAATAAATGCTGTTTTGGGGCTCTTTGATGTAGCGACATGTCGCTGTATAAACGCCCAAGTGTGCGATCATCTTTACTACTAGTTTTAACACGAATTAAACATGAATGAACATCTCATGTAATGGCTCAGTGTTTCAGTTGCGGAAAGACATTAAAACGGCTTGTAAACAAAATGTTACGTAGCATTTCATTTACCCCAGCAAGTCATCAGTGTCCACAGCTCCTTATTCGCTAGAGAAATGAAGTCTAGAAAAGAGCATTTTGAGAAATATTAGACTATATACTCATTATATTTTACTTTACCTGTTAGTGATGTCTTAATTATTTAATGTGTGTTTAAATAAATGTTATGGCAGCCACTGTGTAAATGATTATATTTCAACAACAAATAGGAATTGTATCATTTTAGAATTTAATTTAAAAACGGCATTATGTGCAATTTACATGTTTGCATACAAATATTTAATGTGAGTGTCGATTATTATGGTTAAAAATAAATATTAATTGAATTTAAGTTTGGGTTCTGTTGTTAATTGTAACCTTTTAGTAAAAGGGCAGAAGCTGAGGTAGATTTTTGAGGTAGATTCCCTAAGAACATTTGAATTGTAATTGAATTTATTTAAAGGAAAAGCAATTTGTTCAGTAAACCATTGTTTAATTTTAAAAAATATATAATTTTTTCCTCCTGCTGTACCAAAACCATACCGAACCGTGATGCCAAAACTGAGGTACGTACCAAACCTTCATGTTTGTGTACCGTTACAAAATATATATATATATATATATTTACACTACTGTTCAAAAGTTTGGGATCAGTAAGACTTGTAATGTTTTTTAAAGAAGCCTCTTCTGCTCATCAAGGTTGCATTTATTTGCTCAAAAATACAGAAAAAAACAGTAATCTTGCAAAATGTTATTACAAT
>NW_015548202.1:1028385-1031107 GCF_001515605.1 Sinocyclocheilus anshuiensis | reverse complement strand
TTAATTTGAATATTACCAGTACTGACTTCAATGGATTTCATTAAATTCCTTTGAACACGACTGCTCAAAACGGTCTAAATTTATGAAATCTACACATTCAAAACATTATTACTCTGAAATGTTTAATGTAAATGTTAAGGGTAAGTGAAATGTTAAGTACTGTGAGGTCTTTCATGACACTACATATGCTGGGGTGTGAATTTGATAGGTGCTTGATATAAAATAAATGGTGCTTGAAAAAGTCCTTGAATCTGGTGTTCATGAAAGAGTGGGAACCCTGATCACAGGAATAAATTAGATTTTAATGTATATTAAAATAGAAAAATGTTATTTTACATCATAATAATATTTCACAATATTACATTTTTTTCCTGTATTTTGCCATGAGCATAAGAAACTCCTTTAAAAAACATGAAAAACTGTCATGATCCCAAACTTTTGAACAGTAGTGTGTATATATATATATATATATATATTTTTTTTTTTAATTTATTTATTTTTTTTTGAATAATCAGGGCATCTTAGAAGCAGGCATCATGTTGTGTCCTAGCTTGTTGACCATCCTTCACATTGATGGTGTAGGGTGCTGTCTATGTAGTGGTCTCACTAGGTCTCTCTCTCAGGCGCTGGCGGATCTGGTTCAGTCCCATCTGAAGTCCAACGAGCCGTGTTCCCGTCAGCACACCCTCCGCTGTCCGCTCTGCGTCAACCCCATCTGCGCTCTGACCAAGGCCTTCTTCTCCAGCTAGAAACCCTGACCTCTGACCTCTCAGCAGCTGTGAACCCAACGGCAGCGCTGGACTCTAGGTTAGCTTAAGGGTAAAGCCGGTGCACGAGGGTGATTTCAGGCTGAGACGAGTCATAAGTGCCGCCCTCATTGAAAACAAATGCGTTTTTACCCTGGCTTACATTCCAACCTTATACATCCGAAAACATCCGCATCCCCTTCACCTTTTTAGTTTCCCTCTTGGTCTTTCCATCCAGATTTTTTCTTGCATGTGATTGAGAACGCTTGTGTCTTCCCTTAAAAAAACGAAATGCAGTCCTAAAAAAATGCAAAAACAGTCAGCGTGGAACAAATGACACATTAATCAAATAAACATGGTGCTAAAGTTGTGTGCACATGCATTTGTGCATCAGATCGGCTTAAAAGAAATCGTTCACATTCATTCATGTGCTTTCAAACCTGTATGACTTTATTTCTTCTGTGGAAATGTTGTGTTGAAAAGCTTCGAAAGTACAAAAGCACCATTATATATATATATATATATATATATACACATTTAAATGCAATAAAATATAATAATAAAAAATAATATAAAATGTCAAAAAATATTTATATATATATGTAATTCAGGTTTTTTGATGATTTGATGCATCAGGATTTTATGGCTCATATAGTCTGATACAGTGAGAATATGCAATTTGCTGAAGATGCTGATATTTCTATAATGAAATTCTGATGCTTGTAATGTAAATTAATGAGATGTTTATAACAGTAGAGTAGATACTGACATACACTGATCTAAATATCAGTCGTCACTCTATATCTCCAATAATAAGATGAGATTGAAATGATCCAAACATATAATGCAATGCAATGCTGATTGAGAGCTGAAGAAATAAAGGCTCCTCAGAAGATGTGAGATGTTCTGGAGGCTTGTGAAGATCATTCCTCCGCTGAGGAACAGTGAAAGTAAAGCTTCTGGAAACAAACGCTCCTCAAAAGATCCTGAGGATCAGATTTGACTCTAAAACATGATTGATGGAGAATCCAGTAAAGCTGAGCTGCTTCAGTCCAGTAAGAGTTCATCTGGAGATATTACTGCTGTTATTCTGACGTTTACTTGAGAAAAATCAGTCAAGATTTGACAGCAGAAAGACACGAGAAGCAGCAGCTGAAGCTGGACGTTAATTACACTAAAAGAGCAAAGTTTTGATCGTTTAGAGGCTTTTGCATATTAAATATGAGGGTTCAACATCTCATTTCATGCTCCACAGAAGAATGAAAGTCACACAGGTTTGATGACAGAAGTTCTGTGACCTCTGACCTCTGCGGTTCCCCTCTCATGTGCCTCTACGCTTGGATTCGTCTCTCTGCTCAGAGCCTTCGATCTCTCGTGCCTTCAGCCTGTGATGTGTGTGATTAGATCACAAACGTCTTTAGCTTCTTTTGCCAAGGAGTCACATGATCAAGAAATGCTATTGTGTCTTCCATTTCCTGTACGAGAGCCCGTGATTTTTATTGTCATTTCCTGTTGTTTCTCTCTCTCTCGCTGTCACAAGTTTGTTCTTTTTCACCTCAAAAATAAAATAAATAATGAATAATGTGTAAATAAATATAAATTAATACAATTAAAAATATATAATTATCAAATATGTCATTCGTGTGAAGAAAAAAAAATTACACCTTATTTTAGGACCAGTAAGAATTTATTTTAATATTTCCATGAAAATTAAATGCATTTGATCTCATAATTTCACATCTGTTTTAATTTTTTTTTTTAATTGTTGATGAATCACAATTAAAATGAAAGGCATTACAACAAATACTGTTATGATGTATAAGTGCTTTACAACTGAAAATTATATATTGATTTTTGATGTGTGTAATTATATAGGTTTTAGATTTTTACATATGTAAAAATACTACATACATTGTATAAATATTACTTAAATGTAAACTATTACACACACACACACACACACACACACACACACA
>NW_015548202.1:1023187-1027415 GCF_001515605.1 Sinocyclocheilus anshuiensis | reverse complement strand
ACAAAAAATAATGCCACAATGAAGAAAAAGTTCTATAAATAAGTCATACGATTTCTGTATGCTAAATGCAATTGCTTATTTCTTTTGTAGGTTTTTGACATGAAATATGAGCTTGACGTGTTGTTGAAGGATCGGTGAGATTTGCCCTCGTAGCTCATGCTGCTGTTGATTAAGTGCAGAAAGATTGGCTGTCCTGCACCCAATAACCCTCCTCACTGAGTGAGTGAGTGAGTGAGTGTGTGTGTGTGTCTGCGCGTGCGTGTGTCTGCTTGTATGTGTGTGTGTCTGCGTGTGTGTGTGTGTGTGTGTGTGTGTGTGTCTGCGTGTGTGTGTGAGATGTTGGGGCCGTAGGAGCCTCCTGGTAATTGAAAAGTGGAGCGCTGCTGCAGCGGCTCTGTGACCTCTAATTGAGAGAGAGCATTGATTTCTGCTGAGAGAGAGAGAGTGTGTGTGTGTGTGTGAGAGAGAGAGAGCTGGAGGAACGGGCCAATGCTGCAGAAAGGAGGAATGAACGACTGAGTGATTTTGTTGGGTGAGAGACTGATCAGATGGACAATTGGAATGGACACACAGAGAGAGAGAGAGACAGAAGGGAGTGCAGAACGAGAAATTGCATTTCTTCTCCATGAACCTCTTTTATCACCCCAGAATGTGTGTATTTGGGTCATTCTACACAACGGGTCTCTCGTGTACAGTAGAGTCCAAAACTCTGAGAACCTTCAGAATGCTTCTAGTTAATAAATAAATAAAAAAATCACACACACACACACATATATATATATATATAAAATTAGGTATTATGAGAGATAACTCATAATTAGAAATTTAAAGAAATTGTTTTTTAATCTGTAATTATGAGTTTGCACAAGACAAACGTGTATTAATTGCATCCGAAATAAATGTTTGTGTTTGCATAATCATAATTATATTACATGTATATATTTAAGAAATACATGCAATGTATATTTATATATACATTTTATATATCACATACACATGTAAATATTTCTTAAACATATACATGTATGTGTGTGTATGTACATATAAATATAATAATTATGTTAGCACAAACTTTTATTTTGGATGCGATCAATTAATTGTAATGAATCGATTTATAATGTGTTCTAATTTGAGTAAAAGGTTACATAAAATGACTCTGGACCGGGCTGTATACAGCATTTCTTTTCTTTTCTTTCATCATGAGTGTGTTTTGTGGTCTCTCCCACAGATGTGTTTCTAACTTTGCCTTATTATATTAGCAATTATGAATATTTGAATGAAAACTAAATGTATGGATAATGCACTTTGTCTCGGTTTTCTCTCAGTACTTTAGATTTTAGTCGGTAATCTATTAAAGGTGTGCATTATATTTGAGATTAATAGCCAACTACATAAATATAACAAAAAACACTGTCATTGTGATCACTGAAAAGCAGATATTTGCATTAATATTCTTTCTAAGAAGCATTTTTAGCCACAGACCATAGGCATATTTCTTGGTGTTTATTCATTTAGATTTAGATGACAGCATGCGTGCTATAGACACTGAATGTTTGAATATTTCACACCTGCTGGATAGAATGATCCTTTATTTTTCTATACAATCCTTATGATTTGATTTTCTCAGTTGGTCATGTGACTTTCTCCAGATGTGACTCTGGATCGAGCTGCAGAAACGCACAAAATCACTGCTGTTTGCTGTCTGATCGCTTCATCTCAGCCCCAAATCCAAAGAAAATCAGAAACAACATTTCACATAAATAAATGGTTTATAAGCGTAGAGATATCGTGACATTCTTGTCATGACAGCGTCCTGCAACTTTTCATTACTGTTATGCAAAAAAAAAAAGACTTCTTAAATTGTAAGTACACAACATATTAGTATTTGTTGCACTATAAATGTGTTTAATTGTCATGACAGTAATGTCACAATGCAAAATAGGCTTAATTTCTTTATGCAAAATTGTTTTGTTTTTTTTGGATTTTGGGGTGAAATGGAACCCAGACGTGTTGTTTATGAAGTTCATCTGTATAAATCTGACTGATACATGTGTTTTTCTGCTTGTTCTGATGCTCATCTGCCTTATGAATCATTCTCTTCATGTTTCACACTGAAAACACACGACGGCGCAAAATCAGAAAATCACTTCATCTTCATCACAGAATTCAATGCTTCCAACAAAGACTTTCCCACAAGCCTCCGTCTCATCATCATCCAGAAACAAAGTGAAGCATAACTGCACAAATCTTCATGTAGTTCTTGTGTTTCAGTTATAATCATCATAGTTGAGAGTCTGGGCTTCTGGTTGGTGTGATTATGTAGTTTGCATGCGTCTGAATTTATGAAACGTAGTATTTAACACTGAAGGCAGAGATGAATGAATCGTGTACATATCTAAGATCTGTGCATCTGTGATTATTGGAAATAAATTTAATTGGTGCAAATTCATCAGTTTAAATGTCTTTTGTCTTGAAACCACTAAAAACAAAAAAAAAAAAAAGAAAATGTATTCACCGAATGAATGAATAAAAAAAAAAAAAAGGAAATCATTTTATTTCAGGTAGTTGTCAAAGCAACATTTAGTTTTTAACTTGATATGCTAAATCTGAAATAAAAATTAATTAATAAGTGTAGATGAATTTAAAAAAATCTAATAAAAATATGAAAACAACAAAATTACTAAAACTAATTAAAATGAAAACGAAGCCGTAAAATGCAAAAATAAAAAACAAAGTGCATGTAATATTTGCAGCAATAAAATACTGAGGCATTTTTAGAGGAAAAAAAGTCTCATATAAGCAAAGGTTAAAATATTTTTTCAGATATATAGTCAAACAGCATTTGTTCACTTTAATCACAAATAAAAAAAATCATATTATAAGCGTCTGTATCTGCTACTAAACTAAAACTGAAATAAAAATGTATATTTATTTAATTTAAAATGAATGTTATAAAACGGATAATTCCGGTCCTTGATTCTGATTGGCTGAGCCGCGTTCGAAGCTGTTGTAAATTACTCTACAGACACACAACCATTTTATAAAAGCAATAAGCCCCGTGAAGCCATGGTTTACAGTGAATTTATAACCGCTCTGCTTCGCGTCATGCCTAACAACGCCCCTTAGCTGTTATAAATTCACTGTAAACCACGGCTTCCCGGGGCTTATTGCTTTATTTAAAATCAACCAATAAAATTACTCGTGCTGTCAAATCGATTAATTGCGATTATTACACGGCTCTGTGGAATACTTGATTCTGATTGGTCAATCGCGCCATCCAGCGGTATGTTATTCCCAGATAACAACCGCCAAATTGAATAACACACCACTCATCCGGGTACTACTTATATGCTTAACGAGTCACTCCGCTATCGTTGACTGTCTGGCGCCATCTTGTGACTGAAAACACTTAACCACCGCGTGTTACAATGGAAGACTTCAGCATTCATTTCAACATATATGGTAAAAACAAATCTTTTTAGCCGTGTAATAAGCGGGATAATGTACATCCAGCCGGTTGTTATCTCAGAATAAACCCCTTCAGGCTGATACAAGACCTTATCACCCTGTCGGGGTTTATTCTGAGATAACAACCGGCTGGATGTACATTATCCCTTACTTAATCACATCTAAAAAAAAGAAAAGTGTGCGGTTAAATAATATATGTGTGTGTACTGTTTATATTTATATCAGAATCAGAATTAGCTTTATTCGCCAGGTGTGCGCAAACACACAAGGAATTTTTTTTTTTTTTTAAGGTGCTCCTGGTACATACATGCATACACATCTGACATGAGAACAGAAAAAAAAACATTTAAATAGTAAGACTTAACAATAAATAACAATAATATTATTATTATTATGTATATGTAATTATGTATATATAAATACACACTCATACATTTATATGTGACCACAAAACCAGTCATAAGGGTCAATTTTATTTTTTCTCTGAAATTTTATACATTTTATGAATAAATAAGCTTTCCATTGATGTATGGTTTGTTATGATAGGATAATATTTGTCCGAGATACAACTATTTGAAAATCTGGAATCTGAGGGGGCAAAAAAATCTAAATATTGAGAAAATCATCTTTAAAGTTGTCCAAATGAAGTTCTTAGCAATGCATATTACTAATCAAAAATTAAGTTTTGATATATTTACAGTAGGACATTTACAAAATATCTTCATGGAACATGATCTTTACTTAATATCCTAATGATTTT
>NW_015548202.1:959431-1023106 GCF_001515605.1 Sinocyclocheilus anshuiensis | reverse complement strand
TTGCTACAAATATACCCCAGTGACTTAAGACTGCTTTTGTGCTCCAGGGTCACATATATTTAAGAAATACTTACATGTATGTGTATGTGTATATATATATATATATATATATATATATATTACATATATTTCTTAAATATATATACATGTGTGTGTGTATTTAAATATACATATACACAGTACACACAAATATATAATTTAACCGCACACTTTTATTTTAGATGTGATTAATCGCAATTAATCAATCTGACAGCACTAAAAATGACCATTAATCAATCAACTTGAATGTTTCATTTTAAGGACATTTTAGTTTCTATATTTCAACTTTTCGAAGAAAACCCAGTTGAGAACTGCTGTGACTTTTTAACTGATTTGTCAAAAGTGTTTATTTCTTCGGGCAGAAAACTTTGAAAGAAACTCATTGACACGGCGTGAATCTTCTCTCTCATGTGAAGACCAACATCTCTGAATGTCACTCCTTATCTGACGGCCCTGATCCTCCTCACAAGTAATGGACAGCCAAATGTCAGCCGATAAGACGCAAACATGAACCGCTGTTGGCCAGCAGAGATCCAGAGAAAAGTGTTAGACCCAAATCATCAATATAAGCCACTTGCCAGAGGACAGCTGATGGTTCGTGTGTTAGTGGAGGGTTATGGGTACAACTATACTACAGACTACTATACTACTATACTACAGACATGCACTTGTGAAAATCACTGAACTCAGAATCACTTTCACTAAGTGTGACTGAAGTATACACTGTATATAATATACTGTTTGACAAAGTATTTGAACAAAAAAAATCTTTAGCTTCTGACTTGTAGGAAGATTTTTGTTCTGCAAACAGAAACTAAAGGGTGAAATCAGGATTGTTCTTTAGTAAAAAAAAAAAAAAAAGACAAATAGCAGAATTTTTAACATGAATGAATCATAGTCATTTATTGAAGAGCAATGAGCACAACACTACTATCTGATGATAGTGACCAAAAGACAACAACAAGAAAATCAAGCCAAATGAACCCTGCGAGCGTGACGCAGACAGAAACACTGACGCCTCGAGCGATGGTCAGATGTAATGCAGTAAAAGATCAGCGCACAAACACACAGATGTGCTGGAAGAAAACCGGCTTGGACTTTCAAAAGTCAGAAAAACTCAGAAACAGTCGACGACAACAGATTTTTTGTAGCATTGTTTCTTTTTTTTTTTTCTTGCTTTTTGTTATTCAAACACAGATATTAATATTGCAGATGAGAGGCTCAAATACTATTTGGTCAATCCCACCTGATCATAAGAGAGTTAGACTGGAAGAGTTCGGACGATCCATCGGCTGATCAGATCCTGACATGAGAATCAATCAAACATGCAAAACTGAGCCAAAAGCTTCTTCTCATGTGTTTCATTTGTAATAAACACCTATTTGAATTTTGATGTTAATCTTAGGTTAAAATTTACACACATTAAGGGTTTTACATTTTTTAACAATAACTTTTCTTCTTTTTTTTCTTCGAAGTTTGAAATCTAAAAAAAATGAATGAAAAATGAATATGTAAAAAAAAAAAAAAAAAAAGTTACAATTTGCACACATTAATGGTTTCGAATTTTAAATAAACTTTTCTTCTCGAAGCTTGAAAATTGTAAAAAAAAAAAAATGAAAATGTAAAATTTTTTTTTTTAATTTGCAGACATTAATGATTTAAAATTTTAAATCAATTTTTCTTCTCGAACCATGAAAATTGTAAAAAAAAAAAAAGAAAATGTAAAAAAAAAAATAATTTCAATTTGCAGACATTAATGGTTTCAAGTCAACTTTTCTTCTCGAAGCTTGAAAATTGTAAAAAAAATATATATAATTTTTAATGTAAAAAAATATTTACATTTGCAGACATTAATGGTTTCAAAAAATTTTAACAATAACTTCTTGAAATTTGAAAAATTAATTTGTTGAATGAAAATGTAAAAACAAATTAAGTAACATTTTTATTAACTTCTTGAAGAACAAAAAATGGTTAATTTGTTGAATGCAAATGTAACATTTAAGTTAAAATATGCACACATTAATGGTTTTGACTTTTTAACAATAACTTTCTTGAAGTTTGAAAACTAAAAAAAAAACTAAATTAAAATGTAAAAACAAAAAAGTTAACATTTGCACACATTAATGGTTTCAAATTTTGTTGTGAAAATTTTAAATGTAAGATTTTCATTCAACAAATGAAAGACTTTTTTCTTGAAGTTTGAAAAATGAGAATGTAAAAATTTTCACATTTTTAAATATTTTTTTGTCGAGAAGTTTCAAAATGGTTTTATTTATTACATGAAAATGTAAAAATGTTTTTTCGAAACCCAATTTAGTTCTCTTCATATGTAATGAACTGAACTAAATATGCTGTCAAACTGTGTAAAACTACGTTTGATTCTTCAGTGTCCATTATAGTGAATAAAAATAAGCCTACAATCGTTGAACATTTCAATGCTTTAAATAACCAGTCGTGAAATTTGAGACAATGCAAAAATTACATTTACATCATAAGACAGGTTTTATTGTGATTGATGAAACATGGTTTGGAAATAAAATCACTTGTTCTCTTTATTTATCGTCAAACATTTTGTGGAAGAACATGAACTTTGAATGTTTCAAAGACGTTGATCATGAATGCAAAACTAAAATTTGATCAATTTTCTCTCATGATTTCCAACAACAAAAATCCATTTTTACATGAACATGATTCAACAAACCAACAAATGAACAAAAACGATGAAACTGAAAAAGAAAAGAATCCGTTTCCAATCCATTTTCAATTTGAATAAAAAAAAAGCAGATCTTTGGAATACAGTCCATAATAATATTCCGCGGTCATGTTTGACGAGCGGTTCAACGTTACAATACATACGCGATCTTTGGATTTCCCTTCATATGAAAACACAAGACGCCAACAACTCCTGAAACGCCTGTGACTCAAAGTGTTTTTTACATAAGTAGTAGATTGTCTGGTACATTTTAACTGTATTTGAGGACATTCCATGTTTAGTTGTTGTATTTTTGGACAGGATTGGTGTTGTAGATGTGTTTAGAGCATAACGATTCGGTAAAAAGTCCAATTTGGTGTTCAAACAAACACTGACTTGTGTCCCTGTTCAATATAGATGATGGGTTTCTGTTTGTGAGAATGAAAGATTAACAGTAACGGTGCACTCGATCAGAGCGATTTGTTCGGTCGGTTTGATGAGCCAATTCGTCCGATTCGCTTCCGCCAAGTTTTACGCAGCTACAATCGCAAACCGAACTGATCAAGTGCACGCTGTTTTAATACACATCCGATCAAGCCGACATGCAAACAATGAGGCTCAGTTAAAACAAAACGAGACGGATCCAAACTCAGAAGCTATTGACGACAATGCATCACACGCTAGCTAGAACTGTAAAGATACTCATGCATAAATCAAGGCTACGGCATTGAATGACGGCTGCAATGCTCTGTTTTCATACGCAACGAAGAATCGAAGGAGAAAATGGATGGTGTGAATGAAATCGAAGCTGTACAACCGACTAAAAAAACGAAACTCAAGGCTCATTCTAGCAACAAACCATTCCCGATCCAAAAATAACATCCTTGTTAAAAAATGAGCCACTCTTCACAAACATAAAGTCATGGAGAAAACAAAAGAAGTTGCACCACAAAACGTATGTGAAAGTTGTCACATTAACAAGAGAGAAAAAGACAAGCATTGTTTTTTTTTGGTAAGCGAACCTCAGCTATTACAAAAAAAATCACAACTTAAGATGTATAAAGCTTCTTTTCTTGGTTTGTCTTAAATCACAGTTACTAAAAAATAAGAGTAAGTGAATAATTTAATACATACGCTATAATAACAATACCCTAACACTATCTTCTATGAGGTATATCCGAGAAAAATTTGGTAAGAAAAGCACGGTCTGCGCCCTCGACATGCCTCAGGGGTTTCTTTTCTTATTTAAAGCTTTGCAACCATTCAAAAGAAGGAAAAAGTAAAGTCTAGAAAGCCTTTGGTATAGTTAGTCTTTTGTTCTTTGCAGGATTGCATTGCAAAGCAGCATGAAAACCGCGTCTCGCAGGATTTTCCTGTCGCTGAGGTACTAACGGAAGAAGAAACAGAGAGGTCGGAACTTCGCTTTGGTTCAAGCAAGGCACTCATCCAACGATATCTCATACTTTGCAACTAAAGCGCTCTCTACGTCTTTGTCGGGGTGGAAAAAAATATTACTTGGGACGGAATCTGTTTTGGTTTCATCCACGTCAAACACGGAATCACCGCTAAGAATATTGACCTAATGACCTTCCGACCTCGCGTCACTGTTAACAGATGCTGTTTCTTCACAAGTAAATGTGTTACTTTTGCAACAGGACAGAATGATGTACGGATCAATACGATCCCATCTGCTGTTTGTGTTGCGTCTTTAGCCGCGTTTTCCTGAAAGTCGTCCCTACCGAGTGCCTTCGGTCTGCTATGAGATGATTCGATTTAGTCTTTGGTTTTAGAGTTCGTCGTGCACAGAAACACCAACATTGTTTTTGACAGAATGGATTTTTGAGAAAGAAAATACTAAATACTGTGTTCCTTTCAAAGTCAAATGTGGGATATTGTTACTTGAGGTTTGCTAAACAGGTTTTATCATCACGTGATGAAAGAACTTTGACTAATTTATGTATCTTGTTTGCTTAAAAGTTCATGTTTATCATCATTATCTATAACAAAATTGTGGAGTTGTGAATTTCAGGCAAGTTTCTATGTCCAAATTGGCATTTTATTGCACTTAAAAATGCTGTAACAATTATTCTTGGAGTATGTTTTAAACACTATTTAAATCTTAAAAAGTTTCAAAATGTTGTTTAATTCAATGTGTTACTAGTTTCTTTGTAATTGCAATTTCTCAGTAAAAATTGTTTCTACACCACATTTCGTTTATACCAAATTTACACTGTAAAGGTGGCACAGAAGCGCTTCTGAGGTGGCATTTAGGCATCTTTACACAGACTGTTTAATACTGCTTAGAAGTGGCATAAATGCATTTACACAGCAATTGCAACTGTATATTTGATATTAGGTCTAAGTCTGGCTTTAATGCAGCATTACTGAATTTCTGAGCAGGCATAAAGCAGCCTTAACTCAGCTTTGTAAAGATGCCATAATTGCAGGCAGTTGGAAATCTCTACCAAATGCAATGCAGCATATGACATAAATGCATTTATGCCACTTCTAAGCAGCATTAAACAGTCTGGGTAAAGTCACCTAAATACCACTTCAGAGGCGCTTCTGTGCCACCTTTGCGGTGTAAATTTGGCACAAGTATTAAAGTTCAGTGCATGCATTGTTCAGCAGCATTTGATGTGCTATCTTTACACAGCTGAGTTAAGGCTGCTGTAAGCCTGCTTAAAATTTAAAGATGCAATGCTGCATAAAAACAGACTAAATTATACCTGTATACAGTTGCAATTGCTGTGTAAATGCATTTATGCCTCCTCTAAGCAGCAGTAAACAGTCTGTGTAAAGACAGCTGATTTAAGGCTGCTCTAAGCCTGCTTAAAATTTAGTTTAAAGATGCAATGCTGCCTAAAAGCCAGGCTAAATTATGCCCGTATACAGTAGCAATTGCCATGTAAAAGCATTTATGCTCTGAGCAGCATTAAAAAGTCTGTGTATAAACACCTAAATGCCTTTTCAGAGGCACTTCTGTGCCACTTTTTCAGTGTAAATTTGCAGTAGTAAACCCAGTGCATGCATCATACTGCAGCATTTGATATGCTGTCTTTACACAAGGCTTCTCTAAGCCTGCTTAAAATTTGCTGCACAAAAGCCAGGCTTAATTATGCCTGTATACAGTATACAGTTGTCATTTCTGTGTAAATGCATTTATGCCACTTCTAAGCAGCATTAAACAGTCTGTGTAGTCACCTAAATGACACTTCGGAGGTGCTTCTGTGCCACCTTTGCGGTGTAAATTTGGCATTAGAGTTACTTTGACTAGAACAAACCATCAAAACTACAAATATCTGAACATTTCCATTCATTCCGTTTGATTAAAGAATATGGGTAAAGTTCATGTTTCTGTGTTGGTTGGTTTTTGCATCACGGTCTTTTACATTCTGACCGGTAAGAGGTGATCAGAAGCACACAGCACTAAAATGTACAGCTCGACGCGAGTCCCATCCGCTCCATTGCACTTATTTTTCCGAGGAGAGGAGGAACTCGTGTCTGAAAGAGGAAGAAGAGGAAAAAGAGAGAGTGACGTTATCAAAATATCCAAAGCATGGCGTCAAGCGCAGACCGTACTCGAGAAAACGAAATCTTTGGTATCTTTGGTTTCATCAACACGATTAAAATTACAAATGGAAAATTCAGTGAGGTAGCCTCTGTGGTTCTCACTATAGAGATAGAAAGACTTTTATACACACACACAAGTCAGTCTTGGAAGCAGCTTTTTCTAGTTTTTAAGGGATTCCTCTACGTCCTTCTACGAGTGAAGCAATGAACAAACGGCCTCTCAGCATCCGTGGGATTTATCTTTGGTGAGTTCTGCGTTGATCAACATGTGGCCCCGTATACCATCTGGCTGAAATTTGCTGCTCGTCCTTCGACAGAACGATGTAATCGATCGCAAATGCCCCTTCAGAGAGATTGTTTTCATTCGAAAGAAAAGGACAAACAAAACCTAAACGATTTCCATAAAATCTCGACATACATACACATAAATTACAACTAAAACCTGATCGCTAACACATTTCCAGAATTATCTTTCTAAGAAAAATTCAATACACCCTTTGTGTTGCTTTTTAAAGTAAAGCTAACTAATAAATTAAGAGGAGCACTGCATCTTTGATGCACTAGTAGTCTTAAATAGTCAATTACATCTAATTAAATAACATTAAATAATTAAGAAACAAAACAATAACCTATGCATACTAGTCATAAATAAATACGTCTGATGGTGTCCAACATGCAAAAGTAAACGTAAACTTTGGCAAGCTAATCAGGATAAAAGGGGAGGTTTTTGGCAATTGAAATTAAGTTAAATCATAACAAATATAAATTACATAAATAAAATCACATATTGCAAAACCTGGGTAAGACATTGTACAGAGGCATTGGCAAAATATAAGTACTAAGACAAGCAAAGGAAAGCTCTTTGGCGCGTGTTGCTAAAGACCTGACTGTTGTGAAGAGCGAATGAAGCTCCAAACAAGTGGCGTTGAAGAATCTTTGGACTAGAAGCTTTTAAAGAGAGAAGCCTAAAGGATAAAGCTATTCGACCTATAGTCTGCAGTTTCCTCTCTACAGATTAAGTGAGCGTTTTTGGCAGATTATTGGCTTTTTAGTTGGAATATAGCAAGTGATGGAACCGGCTGCAGCAGCTCTCTCAAACATGGGACTTGGGATTCAACGCTTGGAAACGAGTGTGCATATGTTGGGAAATGATGGATGGATGACGCCTGCATTGGTGGAACTGATCCGTCGTTGGACCACGATGGGATGTGAGCGCAAAACTACAACATAATGAGTCGTTCAGCTTGGGAAAATGGGAAAGAGTGAGGTTGCATGTGCTTAAAGGCGTTTATCTTTGGTATGCCCATCAGGCTGAGTTACACCTTTAGTTTTAGCTGCAAAACGGATGAAATAAGCCAAACGCTGAACCCTAGACGTCCCATGTTTGGAGAGAAGTGCCACTGCGATCCCCTCCGCGCCGCGCCGGTGCGCCTGAACAGGCGGGACAGGAAACTGAAGGGAACTGCGGCGGGAGTAACTCTGAATCTTTGGTATTGTAGCTGATGAGGTTTTTGTTGTTCTTTCCATTTTGGTTGAAAAAACTGCATAGGCACACATTAAAGACAATCTTGTTTTGTTTTGAGAGACGCATCATTCTCCGTTGCCGTGGGAACAGCTCCGTCGCATTTGAAAACCCTTCCGATCCCATTCTGCTTCCAAAGTCTCCACCGATCCGAGCGCAACAAAGACGACGGCTCGGTGTTCCCGCTTTGTCGCTGTCGTTTTGTTTTTTTTTGGCTTTTTTTTTTTTCCTTTGAACAGTTTTCGTTTGCAGAACAGTTAGGTGCAGAAAAAGTTTCTTTGGTGTCGATTTGTCAATAAATAGAAAACGTCTTTAGTGTCCGTTTTGAGTGATCCAAGCGTAACCCGGGAGAGAACTGCTTACCGGCTCTGTCCATCGGTTCAATAATAAATGATGACGAGGGATGGAATTTGAGATGAGTGTATGAAAGAGCTAGGAACTATGAGGGAAGGAGTCATGCACACTTTGGGAAAGCTAAACTGGTAGGCATTGGTGTGGAGATTGTCCTCTTAAACTCTTGTAAAGGCCCTGATCACCAATGCCAGTTCACTTGTGTTTGGTTTCTTAGCTTAATACAGTTAGAGTCATGACAACATACAGCGATGCATGTGTGTGTGTGTTTTTTGCAATGCAATTCATTGAGTGTGTTGAGCTCGTGAGATGCTTGTTCTTCGGTCGTATCATCCTGAGTTGTTTTTTAACCATAGAAGAACAATCGGTGTGGTCCAGCCCCTGTTCTATTGCAAATTTAATGTGCTTCAGGATTGTGCTCACAAACCCGGCCGGCCAATAACGGTGTGAGATCTGCGGTCGGCGTGTCCTTCATGTTTGTTGTGCTTTGTGCTTCTGACGGGGGTTTTTCTAACGCACAGAAGAGAAACCAGGTTCGGTGTGTTAGAAAAACCTGCGGCCCAATGCCATCTTAAACCTGTGTGGTTATGTGATTGGTGAATCTCACAAAGAAGAACATGCAAGTCATATTTCACTCCAAAATGCATTAATATTTAGTTTGAATTAAAATGCATTACCATAATGCAAAAAAATAATAATTCTGATTACTGTAATAAAAATGACTGTATTACAATAACAATAATAGGAGCAATAATCGACAACGGGAATTTGTGGGAATTGTTATTATTTTAGTAATACTAATAAAAATTATTATTATTGTTGTTGTTGTTCTTGTTTAAAAAGCCTGTATGCCAATTACACTGCAAAAAAAGAATTTTTTTGTATTCCAGTACAAATTAAAAAAAATGCTTACATCAAGATATATTTATTTGAGAAGGAAAACGACATTTTAAATTTTTTTTTTTCTGAGGAGCTTTGCGTAAAATAATCAATATTATTGAATATTAGTATAATACCTTTGAAAATTTTATAATTGCATTTCAAATAATTGTTTTCCCTTTGAATTCACTTTATTTTTCTGAACACGTTGGCAATTTTTTTTTAAAGCAAAACTCTAGATTTGTCAGATAAAATCTTAATATTTTTTGTTTCTCAAGTAAATACTATTTGTACTTGAAAACAAGACAAAATACTCTATTAGCAGTGTAAAATATTGCATTAAATGTGACCTGGATGTGTTTTTGTGAGATTCGTCCTCATAGCTTAAAGTATTTCTACACACACACACACACACACACACACACACACACACTCTTCAGGAAATGAAAATCAAAGCTAATTCGAGTGAATGTAGATGTGAAATGCAGACCCTTTGGTTTTGTCTTCAGTGTTTTTCCAGGCGTTTAGCTCTTTGGATGAACAGATCGGTGTGTTTTTGACTGCGACTCGAGCCGGTAAGCAGCTTCTCTCCTCTCGCTGCCCTTCGGAATGATTTTCTCCTCTTAAAAACTGACCGTCACCTGATCACGCTTTGGTACAAGTGCTGGAGGTGGACGACATGTTGCCCGGACTCCCCTCGTCCAGCCATTTGTCCAGGCTGCGTCTGCGGGCGTTCATGAAGAAGTTGCTGACAGTGTTCAGTTCCAGACCCAGCTGCTGCGAGATGGTCAGCTGCATCTCTTTGGACGGACGTTTGTTCTCCTTAAAGATGGCCAGAAGTGTTCGCCGCTGCAGGTCTGTGAAAACCAGCCGCGATTTCTTTGGTGTATTGCTCCTGTCTTTGCTCGGGTCTTGCTCTTTTCTTTTGCACGCTTCGGGGGTTTCGTTTGTTAGAAAGGAGACACAAAAGACAGAGAAGAAACACGTCAGAATCAATCACACTTATATTCATGCATTTAGCACTTAAACAGTTAATGCAGGGTTCGAACCTACAACCTTTGGATTATCAGATTAGAATTACATAAAAGAGAAAATACCAAAAAACTGACAGAAAGGACAATTAGACCGTGTTATTTATGATTAGCACCATCAGTGTTATTTAGGGTTGCAAAGGGGTGGAAAACTTCCAAACATCCCCTGGAATATTCCAAAAAATCCTGGGAAAGTTTCCAAAATGTCTGGAATGTTTCCAAAATTTACTGGAAATGTTCCACCTTTTTGCAACCCTAGTGTTATTATAGTATTTATTAACATTTTGAAATAGCATTTATTTTGTACATTTTAAGTTTTAGTATTTTTTTAATGTGCTTTTGTTGTTTTTCTTTTTTTTTTCTATTTAGCTTTAATTTACTTTTATTTTAGTTTTAGTCTAGTAATTTTGTTATGTGCTTTTGTCATTTTTGTTAGTTTTTGTTTTTAAAAGTTATTTTATTTCACTTTTAGGCTTAGTAATTGTGATATGTGCTTTTGTAACTTTTGTTTATTTATTTTTTTATTTCTAGTTGAAATTAAATTTTATATCAGTTTCAGTAGCTATGTGCAAAAATGTGTCATTTTTGTTAGTTTTTTTATTCTATTTTTATTTTATTTCTATTTTTTAGTTTTATTTCTATTAAACTTTAATACATTTTTTCTCTGTTTTAATAATTTTGTTATTTGCTTTTGTCATTTTTATTATTTTTTTATATTTCTATTTAGCTTTAATTTTTTTATTTTAGTATTAATTTTGATATGTGCTTTTGTCATTTTTATTAGTTTTAATTTATTTTTTATTTCAGTTTTAGTAATTTTGTTATGTGTTTTTGTAATTTTAATTAATGTTTTGATTTTTAAATATTTATACTTGTTTACTTTTTTCAGTATTAGTAACTGTATGTGCATTTGTCGATTATTTCTAGCTTAAATTTACTTTTATTTCAGTTTTTGTTTTAGCAATGTTTGTTTTTAAACTTATTTTATTTCAGAGAGTTGCCAAAATATTTCAAATGTTTAAGGTTTTCATCTAAAATTCTTTTTTTTTTTTCAATTCAGTTAATAGTGTTCCACCTCCAAAAAGATTCTAGGTCAATCCTCACCTCCACATTAAAACCCATCAAATTACACAGACATTTTCTCTCAATAAAATGAAAAATTAAAAATTAAAAATAAATAAATAAATAAAAATAAAATAAAATATAAAATAAGTTTCATTAAAATCCCAAACAGAAAAATCCCAATACAATGTTTTGAACAGAATACTACTCCTACTTTTTCCATACTATGCAAGTCTTCTGTATGTGAAGTGCTCAGATGACCTGTTAATTTGCCAAAACATTTGCCACTTTACCTTCCATTTCCAGTGTGATAAATTAAACTGAAATAATACATGCTGTGTTCTTTCTTGACACATAATTTGATCACACTGCCAAAACAAACTTTTTTTTACACAAAACTGAATTAAAATGCAAAACAAACGATCTTAAATATAACGGATTTCTGAGATAATAAATGCATACCACTCATGTCATCATCTCTTATTGCATACTGTTTCACATGCTGTTTCTATAAATAATAGGCAGTATATAGTGCACAATAATAGTAAGTGCTCTGCTAGTATTTCATTTCAGACACAGACTCAATGGTAAATACACAAACCGTCCAGCAATTAAAACATGACTTATGTGTAGCATCTGGCTCTATAATTTGTGCTGCTTTATAATTTTGCAAAGCACTTCGTATACAGTATACCGAAAGAAGTCAATCAATTTAAAACAGCTTTGCTTACACTATATCTGTAGGATACAGTTCATCACGGCCTCGGGCAGAATTTCTTATTAATGTGTATGAAAGTGTTTCTACAGTTTTAATGATTGTGGATTTTGCTGACCTGTGTGTGAGCTTGTTGCTGATCTCGGTAAACGCCGCTAAAGCTGAAGCACTTCACATAGATTTCATGCAAAACACATCGAGAAGACTAGAAAACTATGATGAAAAACCATAAATATAACAGCAGACTGTCCAACTCACAACTCAGGTGTGTCTACAAATCATTCACCTTTAAAAAGACAAATATTTTTATCTTACAGTCCAACAAAAGTATTTATCACATCTGAATTAATTCAATACACCTCTAAAAATAGGTAAACCAACAGTAAGTAAACGAACATATAATCTAATGGGACATTTCATGCTATTTTACAGTAAAATACTTTTATAATTTACAGTGAAAAATCAGAAATTTCCTGTGTGATATTTTTTTCATAATTACGTTTCTTTTTAGTTTTTTATAATCATCTATGTACATTAGAGTTTTATGTTACATCTTGTGTTGTTAAATGTTTATTGCATTATTTTAGGGTTGTGTGTGTTACCATGATGGTGTTTTGTGCACCTTCTATATATTAATACGTTCATAAACTTGTCTTTTTCTCTCTTTTTTATTTATTAATTAATTAATTAATTTATTTATTTTGGTAGTTGTCAGTATATTATACAAGGTACTAAACACTTTACTTAATGTAAAATCTGTACTTAATTTTAGTATTTTAATTTACATTTTTTTATCATTTTTGTTATTTAAAAAATTTATTTCAATCCATAAAATCAAAAAATATTTATATTTATTTTTTTATTAAAATATTTTAAATATATATATTTTGTTTTAAATATATATATTTTTAAATGCATTTCTTTAAAAAATATTTAAAAACAATTTTTGTTATAAATGTAACATCTATTAAATTATTTTTTCATTTCTATTTCATCCAAAGATGAATGAAAATCCTGAATGCTCGACTATAATCACATCACTTCTGCCGCAAATCTGCACTGAAGAATCACATGCAGCAACTCAAAATACAAATCAACAGCACTAATAATGAACTAAAACATATTTTCATCTGCAAACAACAAACACTACTGTTGTTTTGTGCACCTTCTATATATTAATACGTTCATAAACTTGTCTTTTTCTCTCTTTTTTATTTATTAATTAATTAATTAATTTATTTATTTTGGTAGTTGTCAGTATATTATACAAGGTACTAAACACTTTACTTAATGTAAAATCTGTACTTAATTTTAGTATTTTAATTTACATTTTTTTATCATTTTTGTTATTTAAAAAATTTATTTCAATCCATAAAATCAAAAAATATTTATATTTATTTTTTTATTAAAATATTTTAAATATATATATTTTGTTTTAAATATATATATTTTTAAATGCATTTCTTTAAAAAATATTTAAAAACAATTTTTGTTATAAATGTAACATCTATTAAATTATTTTTTCATTTCTATTTCATCCAAAGATGAATGAAAATCCTGAATGCTCGACTATAATCACATCACTTCTGCCGCAAATCTGCACTGAAGAATCACATGCAGCAACTCAAAATACAAATCAACAGCACTAATAATGAACTAAAACATATTTTCATCTGCAAACAACAAACACTACTGTTTCTACCAGCACTACCCGTGTGTGTGTGTGTGTGTGTGTGTGTGTGTGTCAAGATTTGATTTGATTACTTCTCCGAATTAAGTATGCACAACTGAGCCGGGGCCAGATCAATAGAAATCAGGTTAAGAGCTCAATTGAGTACAAAACTATTATGTAAGAGGAAACGACGGTGTAAATAAAGGCAGACACACACACCAGTGTGGTTTTACACAGTGTGTGTGTGTTTTCATTTCTGCTGCATTCACACCCTCATTACCAGACGTGCTTTCTCTTTCACACACACACACACACACACACACACACACACACATGCAGTGCAGACCCATTTGTCATAAAATGTAGGCGGCAGCAGGCCAAGTGTAAAGAGTGTGAGAAAGCGCAGGTCTTGCACTCAGGCAGAAGAAGTTGCTGAGCTCTGCAGTCAGACGTCCAAGAGACTCGCGTGTGTAAAAACGACAAAGCCCTCGCCGGCCTCTATCACAGCGCGCTTAAACTAAATATTTGATAAAGACAAATGCACAGCAGTTTTCCATACTTTGCATGTATAATTGATGCAGAAACGCAGAAGTGAGTGTTTAGGGATCTGAAACTCAGACAGACATTCAGCGCTTTTATCCTCAACTTCCATTAACCCATTAATGCCCAGATTATTTGCAATGATTTGCACAAGCTTTCATAGTTCATCCTATATATACTGATGGACTAAACTTCTCATTATCTATATTTTTACATAAAAATTCCCTGAAAAAAATGTACACACACCCACAACCACACACATGTGTGTAAAAAATGTTTAGGGAATTTTTATGTAAAAATATAGATAATGAGTAGTTTAGTCCATCAGTCATCCCAGCTTGGAACAATATGTTCTAAGAACATTTCGCCAACATTCTTATTAAGTTATGAAAACATTGTTCTTTCTATGAACATCTGTTTTTTAAAATGTTGTTTGGAAACATTAAGGGAACATTCCATTTTATCATTTTGCAAACATTACAGAAACGTTACTTTTGAATGTTCTCTGAATGTTCTAAATAATGTTATTAAAGACCAGACAACTTTGAATGAACGTTCTATTAATGTTACTGGAAGAACATTGGTTTGTAATTTAAACAAGTAATAACGTTTACAAAAACATTAGATAAATGTCCAACTAAAACATTTCAGCAAAATAACATTCTTTAAATGATGTATAAATAACATTATTAAAAAACAAACAACTTTAAACAAATGTTACTTTGAATGTTCTGAAACAAGTAACAACTAAAAAATGTTACATGAATGTTCGACTAACACATTTCAGAAAATATGTTCGCTGAACAATGTATAAAATGTTATTAAAGAACAAATAACTTAAAACATTCTATTGAATGTTCTCTTAATGTTTTGTAACTAGTAGTAAGTAATAACATTTACAAAATGTTGGATGAACATCCAGCTTAAACGTTTCAGAAAAAACGTTCTGTGAACAATATATAAATAATGTTATTAAAGAACAAATAACTTTAAACAAATGCTCTGAAAACAACTAGTCATAACATTTAAAACACATTAAATAAATGTCCAACTGAAATGTTTCAGAAAATTAAATGTAATTCTATTTAATATACAGTATATTACTACAGTATTTGTTCCAAAGCCAGTTTACACACACAAATGTTAATTAGAGGCGTTTGCTTTAGTCAAGCATCACTATTGGTCATACTCATCCAACATTATTTGTGCATCAAAGAAAGCAAACATCTAATAAGACTAGATGCACTACCACCACAGATGACTTATTACAATTCGGACTAATTCATTTGTTATGCATTTAAATGTAATGATGAATTATTATAAAAATCATCTGTTGCCACAGAAGCACATCATCATCTAGACAATCACAGATGCATGTAATTTTGATGCTTAAGATATCAGCTTTCCTTCACACAGTCTTGTGTTGAAATCATCCGAGTCCAGCCCAGACACACAGCATTGTGATCAGCAGTAGATGGAGCTGTTCACCCATCAGACCCGCAGTAACACGAGCAGTGAGCGCCATTCCACTCAAAGCCTCCATTACTGATGCCCCTCGGTCAAAACATCAGCCTTTCCTCTGCAAAATGCACAAAATACAGTCTGTGTGCTTATTTTAAGCTCTGAGGTTTACTAAAAGTACATCATTTAGTTGCAGGGTCTCAGTCTCTGGCATTGTGTGCCATCATTTCTGCTGGTTAAATACCATTACAAGGCCCAAATTCCTAATAACTGCAGGATTAACAGAAGAATACACGTTTATTCTCATAAATAGAAAGCAATTTCGGAATGGAACATTGGAATTTAGTCAGAAAAATCCTGAAGGAATACATACAGGATTCGAGGAATTGGAATACATAATTTGTAACAAATCCTAAAGGATCCTATAATGGGATCAATAAGAATCCTATAAGAAGCAAATAAGATCCTACTGGATAAACTGAACCCTTTTTCTTCCGTAAAATCTTATTTAGGATTAGGATGCTTTAGGATAATGATACAAGGTTCTATTAGCAGTCAAACGATTCTCTAATTAATATAGGATTTCTATCCTTTAGGACTGGTTTCAAATTATGATGGAAAAGAATCCATAAGCATTCCCTTCAACTAGTATCCCAATGCTGTTTTCATTTTCAAAATTAATTCAGCTGAATTCAGGGAATATTTTCCCCAGCTAACAGGGAACGTTCTCAGAAGGTTCTGGAAAGGTTCTCTCAAAGTTATGAGCAAACGTTCCTCTTCTCAAACCGTTAGCACAAAAGCACTATTTATTATTATTTCTGAAGCATTTCAGTTGGATGTTCGACTAACATTTTTTTTTACATGTAACTAAAATGAGACACTCAGAACATTCAGAAATAACGTCTTCATAACTTAATGTGAACGTTAGCAAAACGTTCTTAGAACATATTTAATCATTTTCTTAAAATATTAGCACAAAAACATTTGAAAATTTTTTTCTGAAACATTTAAGATGGATGTTCAACTAATATTTTTTAAATGAAACTAATTTAATGCTTTGGTAACGTTAAGAGAACATTCAAAATGTAATGTTCCCATAAGGTTTGCAAAATGATAATTGAAACAATCCCTTATTGTTTCCATAATCAAGGGGGGAACAAAACATTTAAAAATTTAAAACATATATTTTGAATGTTCAGAGAACATTCAGAAAAAAAAAACATTGTCATAACTTAATAGGAACATCAGCAAAACACATCAGCACAAAAACATTACACATCATTCACTGATTTTTTTTCATGTTTCAGTTGGATGTTTGACTAATATCTTTTAAATATAACTAAATGTTATATTTCAAATATAATTTCAGAATATTCAAAAGTATCATTTCCATAATATTACAAAATAATAAAATGGAATGTTCCCTCAACGTTTGCATAACCAAGAAAAAAAAACAATTTTTAAACATTCAAAAAAATTGACATTTTGCACATTCACAAATAACGTTTTCGTAACAATGCTTACATTAACAAAACGTTCTTAAAACATATGTAATCATTTTCTCAAAATGTTAGCACAAACATTTGTTTTTCTGAAACTTTTTAGTTGGATGTTCAACTAACATTTTTAAATGTAATTAAATTCATTAATCGCATAATGTTTGCAAATAGTTAGAATGGAATTTTCGCCTAAATGTTCGCGTTATCAAAAAGATGTTTCTAACACGTTTGAAAGAGACGTTTTCAATGTTCAGAGAACATTTAGAAAAACATTTTCATACAATACATCATAAAAATCATTTTAAAAATATTTTTTATTTTTAAATTAATATTTTATATATATAAATATTTTTTTATTTTTTTAATTAATAATGTTTTTAAACGTTTTTGCTGGATGTTCAATTAACATTTTTTAAATGTAACTAGGCCTACTTGTTTCAGGAAGTTTAGAGAACATTCAAATGTAACATTCCCATAAAGTTTCCAGCTAATAGAATGGAATATGGAACATTGGTATAATCAAGAAAACACATTTTTAAAGAACGGGACATTTTAAGCATTCAGATGTAACGTTTTCATAATAACACTCTTCTTTATTGTTAGTTGTCTTTGTTGTGTACGAGGCAGCTGTACTTTCTCCTTTTGTTCTGTCTAGTAAAATAAAGGATCAATGTTTACTTCCTAAACCCAGCTCTCTTTATAAAACACGATCAGTAATGATGTTTTCACTTGTTCGCTGAAACCTCCCCATAACAGATGAGAGAAAATCACTCTTTTTTAATTCGGCTAGTGTTTCATACTCTCACAGTCGTGCGATCTCTGGTGCGAACGCTGGGCCGCTCAAATGCTTCCAATCTCAACATCAACCATTTTCTAAGCATACGCTCTTCTGGAAGTGAACTGAGTGAGTGTGAGTGAGTGTGTGTGTGTGTGTGTGTGTGTGTGTGTGTGTGTGTGTGTGTGTGTGTGTGTGTGTGTGTTAGAGCGAGAGGACTTGCTAAATGCATTATGCTGTAGTCTTGCACTTAGCTGTGTCATTCTGTGCATGTGCGGATATCCTTAATGTGGAGGCCGGACACCTCTCCGAGAGATGGAGGAGGGGAAGGAAAGAGAAACTGAGAGAGAGACAGAGTCATGTGTTCTCTGCAGTGGATCATCTTGCTTGAGCTAGAACTAAATACAGTTATTTTGTAAATAACTAAAATTATTTGTTCACATGAATCACATGCATAAAGATATCAAGTATGTGCATGTCTGAAATACTGCAGGATCTTTTCTGCAATAAATGTCTTTTTTATCAACTGGTGTTTTTTGGTGATTTTAGAACTGTTGTTTTATCATTTCAAATCATACCGTTAAGTATTTTGGTTATAAAGTGTGTTTGTGCAACTTTCTAAAAAAATAAACAACACTTGCTGTGATATTTGATATCTAATGCAATGATATTCCGACAATTTAAAGGCAATAGGGTAAACATTCTATCAAACACATAATACATACTTCCCCAGTTGATTAATCAGTACATTAAGACAATTGCTTTGTAGAACAAATTTCTGATACGTTTAAATATGCAAGTGAGGCCTTGTGTAATTAAAAATGCACTAATTTGCATGGAATTCCAGAAAAGTAATCTGAACATTGGATAAAGCCGGGTACAACATTCTTGTTTCATTTTGTTGATACATTAGAGGAGAAGGTTTTTATAGAGGGGATTTTGGATATCTCTTTTCATCACTCTGAAAATACTGTCAACAGTAAGAAAAAATACATTTTTGTAATGTTTTTCAGAATAAAATGTTTTTTTGGCAGTGGCAATAATCGCATGCCAATGTGCATTGGCTCGTTTAGTTTACACTCGAAGTAGATTGGTCTCTCTAAGCGAGATCCCAATTCGTCGGTCATCCGACGTGGCGTCGAGAGTGACCGACTGAAAGGGAACTCTAGGCCTTTAAAAGATATGGATTTTCGCCATGTTTTTAGGAATAAAATGTTATAGAAATCAGTGTGAATGATATACAAACAAACCCCTCAGTAAAAATCTTCAGACTATAGAGAGGAATAAAACGGCTAAGTTTGGTGCAAGTAAGCGCTGCTGAAGTGGAGAAAGAAACTCTAGGCCTTTAAATGATATGGATTTTCGCCATGTTTTTAGGAATAAAATGTTATAGAAATCAGTGTGAATGATATACAAACAAACCCCTCAGTAAAAATCTTCAGACTATAGAGAGGAATAAAACGGCTAAGTTTGGTGCATGAAGTGGAGAAAGAAACTCACAGTGTTTAATATATATTTGCATTTTACCATGTTTTTAGGAATAAAATGTAATACAAATCAGGGCGGATGATATATTAACAAACCCCTCAGTAAAAATCTTCAGAATATAGACAGAAATAAAACTGCTAAGTTTGGTGCCTGTAAGTTCTGCTGAAGTGGAGAAAAAACTTTTAACATATGTATTAAAATCGAAATCTTCAGATGCAAATAGGTAAAGTGTAATAAAATGAATTTTTTTGAAATGTGTATTTTGGATGTTTTCTTTCCAGTTGTCTGAAAGACATTTTATGGACGAAAAACAGCCCAAAATCTTGACCAATGCATGAAACAAAAACAGTGGTTTTGCCTGAAGTGTCCTTAAGTGAGACGCAAGTGCAGGGTCACTGTATCTCTTGATCTCCATAAGGAACAGAACAAATGTTCTCTGATCAAGTGAATAAAAGGTCAGAGTTCATCTGGGTCTCAAATGATGACATCAGCGGTTCAAAGGTTTGTTGCCAGACAGAAACATCAGCACACTGATAGAGCCAATCAGAACGTTCACAAACAGTGTGTTGAAACAATGCTGATGAGGTAACACTCGTCAACAACAAGCCAACGATCCAATCAGCTTCACAAACACACTGAATGCTTACAAATGCACAAAAGTGCCACAGGTAAATAAGCAACACTGATTATTTAGATAGGTATTTTTGTTATCCGTATCTTTGTTTGGCAAGAAGCAACCTGTCTTAAAAGTACACAAATCTTGATTGAATCACATCCTAAAATGAAAAATCTGTCATCCTTTATCCAACCTTTAGGCAGATCCAAACCCATTAGATTTTTCCATCCTTAAAAGATCAAAGTAGATATTCATGCAGCTTATTTCCATACACAGATTAAAAAAAATCTATTTAGTAGCTCCAATAATAACAAGAACACTAAATCATACCATTAATCCATACTATGGCATATGAATGTTTTTACAGTACTTCATGGCTTTCTGGAACTTGACAGATATGACTATATGAACTATGTGCAAAATAACTGCATAAAGATGCAGGATTTCTCTTTTTGCATTAAAATGAATATATTCCTGAAGTTTTTATTATTATTATTATTTTTATTATTATTATTATTATTTCTTTTTTTTGCAATGCCGAAGTCACGGGTTTCATTCCCAAGGAATGCGATGCAATTATCTGCCAAAAGCATAAACCTAAATGTACAAACCTAAAACCTACATTTAAAAAAATAACAGCAAACGGGTTTGGAATGACATGTAGGTGAATAAATGATGCCAGAATTCGTAATTTATTCCTCTAACAAAAGCTGTATTTAAAAGAACATAAGACCCAACTGTAAATAATGGTCATGTTTTATTACGTAAGCTCTTATCAGCTTCTAGAAAAGCAAACATGAACCTTTCTCTTTCCTCATAGCTGAAGTTAAAAGTTGCCTATTCTTTTTAGCAAGCCACAGCAAAGTAAGAGACACGATGGTGTATAAACTGAAGAAAAGTTAATTTACATCATTCATCTACAGACCACTAATATGAAAACCGCTGGAATGCAAGAATAAAACCCAAATAAAAATAAAAGCTGACAGACAAATGAATCCCCCACAGACTCGCTCTATAAAAACATGTTTTGGCTCGCTGTTCGTTTACTGACAGGAGCATCACGGGCCGTTTTGTGGGGCTGAGAGACCAAAAACTTTGCCCTTTGCTCAGACCGGTGCTGACGGCGATCCCCCAATCACAAGACACAGAGCCTGACACAGAGATAATCACATCACTTCACCTCAAAACTAAAAAACAACCTGCTGCATGAACGCACGCTTCAGAGATCTGTGCTGGAAGATATACGTGAGGAGGAAAACACATACTGTGAGACGCACAAGTCAGAAACATCTGGGATTTAAACATGGAAATACAGTTTTAGAATTTTGAACATTTTAAAACAAAGCAGTTCTGACATAAAATGAAGCTTTTTTCCCCAAGTGTTTTCAACTTTTCATTAAAAATTAATATGCTGGTATCATTTGCAATGACAAATGTTGAAATAATTTAAGAATTTAGAAGCATTTTCAGACTTTTAGACCCCACTATAGAATTTATCTGCTTAAATATGATTTGACTGATTGCAACATGACTACATGAAGTATGTGGCAAAAAAATACTTTTTTAAATTATCTTACCTGTTCAGAGAGCTATAGATGAGTAAAACACATACATTATAGATAAAAAAATACATTATAGATATAAAAACATGAAACCATAGAATATTAATGTGTCTCTGGAATATACAAGTGAAACACAGATGCGTAACAGTTGAAGTTTCAGTACTAAATTAACATGATTTAATTTAAATTAATCTAATTTAATATCTAAAATATTAAAGAAAGCCATCGTAACACTTTACAATAAGGTCTCACAGTGAGCAATCATCTTTAACAACATCTATTACTCTTTTTTAATGTTAGTTAATACATTTTTTTTTGTTCACGTTAGTTCAGATTTTTTAGAAAGTATCTGTAAATGTTGAAATTAAGTGCTATAGAAGTATTGTTAATTATTAGCTCATGTTAACTAATGAAACCTTATTGTAAAGCGTTACTGCATAATCTTAATGATACAACAGGCAATGCTGTTTTTTCATAAAATAATGTTAGGACATCTTCCATGAGATTGGATTAGTCTGCTTTCTGAATCAAAAGCAGCTTGACCACAATAACAAGAGTATCTGATAAACCAGTCGGGCCCAATCATATTTCTGCCGGGATTATTTCACTCTCTTGGCCCGTGTTACACACTTACTGGGTTGAGAAGAGAATCTCATCACTAAAAGGTCCCTCAAAGCACCACAAAGCCATTATAATTATCAGACGCCGTCCTCTCTGGAGCCGCGAGGCGCGTCGCATCGCATCGCCCCGGTCTTTGTGTGAAGGTCACCGGGCGCATCCTTTTAAACATCCTCTGGAAAACATCTACACTTGGTTATGCGTTGATTTCGCGTCTCATCCAGGCGGCTTCATCAGCTTTAATGATCCTTTTAAACAAGCACAGCTCAGAATAGCCCGCCAGGAGTCTTTTTAGCACGGAGTCAGTCGGCTTGCTGGGAACGTTCTTCCAGCGTCAGCTTTACTGGAACAAGTCTGGATCGGGTTCCAGATCAATGCGAACTGGGTGCACACGTTTATGTTATTGTTGCCAGCATTAATGCCCTTTTAATCTTTAAGAGATTACCCGCATCGATCCGCCGTCATTCAGCAACACATATTTGTTTGAGAAAGTGACATAACTAACACACATTACTGAACGACAGGACGGAAATAAATAGCAGTGCTGGCCTGGGATTTTGATCTCTTTGTCCTGCCTGGTTCTGCCCTTTGAGTAGTCCAGATAACAACACATTGACAGCATGATGCCCGATTGGCCCAGCATTAAAAATCTTTGTTTTGCATCTTTGCTTTCACTTTATATTCAAATCTTACAAATTCATTCATCCGACACAACCTCATTGTGACAGTATACATATTCCAACTAGATATTCTAACTAGTCACTTGCCGATATATCGGCCAGGTCATTTGGAGTCTACTAAGCACTACAAAACTGAAAATGTGCAATTGCTATTTATAGCAATTAATGCTATAATTCATATTATGCCATAAAAATTTATAATCTCATAGTGGTTTACACTGTTAAAATACTATTATCGGTTAGCATGTACATCAGCGTTTATCAGCCAGCCTCGTCTGTAGATATCGGTATTGCATTTGCCATTAAAGAACACATATCGGTCAACCATATAATATACAGTGGTGCCCACATTTCTAAGACCACATTGAAAAGTCAGGATTTTTTCATGCGATTATGGAAATAAATAATAATTTACAGTGGCGTCCAAATGTCTCAGACCACATCAAATATTTGGGATTTTTGTCATGCAAACTTGAAAATAAATAAAAAAAATGTGACCAACTATCTGAGACCACATTGAAAATGTAAATTTTTTTCCCATGCAAATGCATAAATAATGATATACAGTAGTGTTCAGATGTCTGAAACCACCATTAAAATCTGGGATCTGGAAATAAACAATAATTTACAGTGACATCCAAATGTTTGAGACCACATTTTTGGAATTAAATAATCATTTACAATGGTGTCCAATTATTTGAGACCAAATTGAAAATCTGGGATTTTTTCATGCAAACCTGTAAATAAATAGTTTTTGGATATTTAAGAAAAAATGCAAATGATGTGAAAATAAATAAATATTTAAGTCGTTGCAACATTAGGATCAAATGTCAGTAAAGGAGTGTCACTGATCATGTGACTCTTTGTATAGATGGTCAGATTTCCTGAAGATGCTCTTTTATGATGGAGAACATGATCATCAAGTTTTGTTGTTCCAATGCACTAATGCAACTAAATTTTCGTTTCAACTTTCACTCAAATTGGTATTCTGTTAATATACTTTATAAATAAACATTTTGTATTAAATGACAAAAATGCAAGTGCTCTCAGACTTTCAGATATTTCATATCTTCCCTGTCTGTCTTCAATTGGAAAGCGAAATAGTCATTTGCAGAAGCCCAAATCAGGAGAGACGTTTCTCCGAATGCAGTCTGGCATGGGTTGGAGGTATATTTATCCATCTCCAGCGCTCTTATTTACGGGCCGGGACCCCGAGTTTCTCCAGCACTGGCTCTTTTTCAATCTCCTCTGTCCTGACTCGTATAACAGCGCTTGTCCCCTTTGATCATTTACTTAATAAAGTTGTTTGTCCGTGGCGGATGGCACAGGCCGAGGTTTGTCTCGATAACTGATTGCCTGCGCACACATATATACATATATATATACACATACATATATATATATATATATATACATATACATATATATTAAAATTGCTTAAAATTCACTGTTCTCTTTGGTGATTTTTTGACCCCACTGTAGGCCTATATGAAATTTGAATATATAAATCAGTTATCATCTGTTCAGCATTATGAATTTACAAATTTCATTCAAAAATAAAGGTTCTTTTTTGGAATTATGGTTCCATGATGAACCTCTACATCACTGGAATCTTTCCATTCCGGGGTCTTTAAAGTGGAAAAAGGTTCTTTAGAATTTTAAAATGTTCTTCACACTATTTGAAATGGTTCCTTGAGGAACCAAAAACAGTTCTTCTATGGCATCGCTTTGAAAACCCCCTGTGAAACCTTCATTTTTAAGAGTGTAGCTCTGAGTCAACATTTACATGCATGAAATTCAAGCATGAAAACAAAGCGGCCAGCAATTCTCTCTGGGTCAGACATTTCTGATGTCATGACGTGCAACTCCTCTAACAGCCTATTTTTGCTTCATTATTTGCGTCTTCTCTCCTCCAAAACGCCTTTGATTTGACTAAATTAATAGTGCAAAGACAGGCTCGTTTTCTCCTGTGAGATCAGGCACCTGCACCGCTATGCTTAAAGAAGACCAATAAGTCATGAAATAGCTATGTACCTTCAAGTATGAGTATATAATGGGGTTCAAAAATCCTTTTTTTTTCTTACATTTTCTACATTTTCTAAATAACATTTGACTTTAATGACAAGTTGGACTCTAAAAGTGCAAAACCTGAAGATCATGATTTAAGATCAAACAACATCTTCAATCAAAGCAAGAAAATCTGACCGTCTGTACAAAGAGTCACGTGAACTACTTTTTGTTTGAAATTTTCCACAAAACTTTGTTTATTTGCAGTTTAAATATTGTTAAATATTGTACATATATGTATATATATATATATATATATATTGAAATGGTTCCTTGAGGAACCAAAAACAGTTCTTCTATGGCATCGCTTTGAAAACCCCCTGTGAAACCTTCATTTTTAAGAGTGTAGCTCTGAGTCAACATTTACATGCATGAAATTCAAGCATGAAAACAAAGCGGCCAGCAATTCTCTCTGGGTCAGACATTTCTGATGTCATGACGTGCAACTCCTCTAACAGCCTATTTTTGCTTCATTATTTGCGTCTTCTCTCCTCCAAAACGCCGAACAAAAGGCAGGTGCCGGGCTGCACATCTCTGCCTGTTTAACCCAAGACAAGGTGACGTTTTGTGCGTTGAGCTGAGGGTCACGCAGAGATTTCTATCAATAATTCATCGAGCCGCTGCAGCCTCTGTTCTTCTTTTCAATTCCCCTGCAGATCACATAATACCTTCCCCCCAACCCAAAGCCATCTGTGAGACCAGAGCCCTGCAGGGAAACAGCATTAAAGCACCTACGCCAACATCTCAAAGCACAGTTCTGCTTAAAATTGCATTCTTGATGAAAGAAAATGCATTTGTTTGCTTGACAAAACAATCGCCTTCTGTGGCCGTTCACATAGTGCATTTCATTAGCTGAATGCATCATATGCAAAGAATCAATGATGACATGTTTTGACAAAGATGCTCATGTTTTGGTATGTGATTTAACAGCTCAAACACACACTCCTTCTCCGAACCTTTTATTGACACTTAAATGCATTGTTCTTTAAGCGAAAGATGCACAGTTTGTGTGTTTTTCTCAGCTGAAGTTAATGCACAGGCTCGCACACTTGTGTTGCACAATGCATGAGGCATCAGAGATGTCCATTATTTCAGTGAGTAATTGTGCATCACCCTACAAATTAAAAATCAATGCGCACCATGCTTTTATTTTAATGCACTGATAGGATGCTCTTCAACAACACGACACCGTCTCTGACACCTCGCACGCCAAACTACAAAATTCAAGTCTTGCTTTTTCTTCATCCGAACAAAGGAAAAGGGGTCCTGCACCGCCCATCGCTAGAGGGGGCAACACGCCTGATGTAGAAGGGCAGGAGGGGAATAACAGTCCAGTAATTACCAACACATCCCTATTCAGCACCTCTCTGAAAGCTTTTCTTTGACTGAGGGAGAGAGAGAAAAGAGACCGAAGCGGCTCTTCCAAAGCATGCACTTGCAACATTTCAAAAGTAAATAAAGAACGGAAAAACTAAAAACGCTGGCTGAGCGATACATTGTTTCACTTAGGACGTTTGAAATAAAAGAAAAGCGCCGCGCGTCTGCTCATCAGTAAAACGTTTTACGCAATAAATGCTCGCGCCAAAGACTAAAAATCGCCACAGAAGATGTTCAAAAGCAGATACCTTGTCTTACCTGCAAGCCGAAGGGCCGACATCCTCTGAAACTCGGGCTCCTGTAACCACTTCCACATGCGGCGAAAGGTTTCGCGGCCGGACTTGAGTTTACTCCAGGGTTTGGGGTTCCGCAGCAGGTCGGAGAGCGTGCCCTGCGAGCGGCACAGCACCCGCTGCGCGAAGATGGCCTGCGGGATGCTGTAGCGCTTGAGCTCGGCCGTGATGCGCTGCGCCACTTCCTTGGTGTTGATCTCTTCCAGCTGACCCGAGCCGGAGCCCTGCGCTCCGAACAGCTCAGAATCACATTTTAGCTTTGACAGTGAAACCAGGGGATTAATAAAGATGATCGGATGCTATTTAAATCCATTTAGTTTAGTTTAGTTTACATGCAAAACAATTCTTGTTTTCTGTGAGATTTTTGATATGCATCTGATTGCTGTTTGCAATATTAAACTGATAAATACTCTAATGTTTGTACTTTAAAAAAACCCAATAATGTAGACTATAAAGACTTATAGTAGCAAAACGCAGCCCAAGCCGTTGCCCAGAGGGGACAAACTCTGCCCCATCCCGCTCATGTCTTTGTGGTAGGGGCTGTAGAGGTTGTTCATGGCTGGTAGAGTCCTCTCGTCCCGCATGAGGGTGAAGCTGCCGCTCACGTTCCCAGAGAAACGCTGGTGGTGATGGTGGTGATGGTGCGGATGGTGGAATTTGTCGGACACGGTGGAAATCGGCGGCAGGGGCTGCAGAGGAGTCAGGGTGGTGTAGGTGCCGCTCATCCCGGATGGGGAGGTGTCGCAGGGCATGCTCATGGCGTGATGGAGCGGCAGCGAAAGCTCGGGACGGTACTCTCCTCCTGCGCCGCCGCCGCCGTCCAGAATCGAAGCCATACTGGAGACCATCGCGGAGCGCGACGGCGCCACGGTCAGATCCTGGTGTATCCGCAAGGAAGCCCCCGGATTGCGGTTGTGATGGGGGCTGTGGCTGCTCATCAAGTCCTGCTCATGGCTTAGGCTGCCAATGTCCATTGTCATCTCTGGGTTCATGGCGTACGCATCCAAATCCTTGGCCAGGCATCGATAGGCGTTATATGCAGTCTTCATTCAGTCCATTGATTTATGTCCAGCTTTGTGCCAGGGATGGGTTTCTCTCCGTATTTGTTTTTCTTTTTCCCCCTCTCTCTCTCTCTCTCTCTCTCTCCTAAGGCCTCTCGGGTTTTTCCTCCTTTTTTAATAAATAAAAAACACCGATCTCTATCAGACGGGCCAGTGCTGATTTCTCCCCTTCAGAAAACATGTTTACACACACACACACACACACACACACACACACACACTCTGAAGGCAGTAGGTTTGAGTCTGTTGTTCGGATCTTGTCGTGCATGAAATGCTTTAACAGGTGCTCAGAGATGATTATTTTTTTAATTCTCTAATTAAGTTCGACTGACGTCACGAAGTTTCACAGGCGTGTAAATCTGTCTGTACAACTCAACTCATATCTCGCATGACAATAATGTTCTGAATAATGTAACAGATTAGTGAGAGATTTGTGTTTAGAATGCGGCATTAATTCATACAATTTTCGCGTTTTTTTGTTTTTAACGTGAAAAATCAGACTGAAATTAGTCATGCATAATTTTAAAACTCACATACGATGATCATTTACTCCCTATTTTAATTCTAAATGACTTAAAATTCTGTAGCATTGACAAAAGGGTCATGATTTCTTTTGATGAGCAATTTCAAAACAAACACTCATGGCGGTTAGTGAACCTTAAATAGTTGAACAATTACATTTGAAACTATTTAAATTATTTTGAAGATTTAATGTAAGCTTATAAAGGGTTTAGAAACACCACACGACGTTAATATCTGACATAACATTACCTTTTGGCCGTGGTTTTATTCGTCCTGACGTTCACACGACATGAGTACCCTGTTTAATTGTTGTTGTTTTTGTCACGTGATGAAATAAAGTTGTTCACTTAATTTTGTTGTTCGAATATTGACATCGCTTTGCGACAAAATATGTATGGTCATTCTTTGGGAGTGAAGATTTCAGGTTTAATGCTCTGTTAAACGCATTTTACATTGAGATTTGTGGGGGATTTTAAGGTCGCAGTTTTGAAACGCTGAGCGAAAGGTCACAGGAGATCAGGTGACCCGTGACATTTGACCTCTCAGAATAACCTGATCACTAGAACAAGGATGTCAAACAATGCGAGGAAAAAGAAAGGGGGCTAAAATTAAAGAATTCAACTACAATTATTTAAATGATAACCAAAATGGACTAAGATTGCGGTTGTGATGGGGGCTGTGGCTGCTCATCAAGTCCTGCTCATGGCTTAGGCTGCCAATGTCCATTGTCATCTCTGGGTTCATGGCGTACGCATCCAAATCCTTGGCCAGGCATCGATAGGCGTTATATGCAGTCTTCATTCAGTCCATTGATTTATGTCCAGCTTTGTGCCAGGGATGGGTTTCTCTCCGTATTTGTTTTTCTTTTTCCCCCTCTCTCTCTCTCTCTCTCTCTCTCCTAAGGCCTCTCGGGTTTTTCCTCCTTTTTTAATAAATAAAAAACACCGATCTCTATCAGACGGGCCAGTGCTGATTTCTCCCCATGTCCGAGCCCTCTACTCCTCCTGCGTCTTCTGTTTGGGCAGCTGGAGGTGTTTGGGGTGGGCTTGCTCCGCGCGCACCCGACCCTGCTGAAAGGGGAGGAGTTTTGGCCTTGATTGACGCGCCGGCGGCCCAATCGCGTTCCTCGCCAGCGCGCCTCTGGCCAATCGCTGACGCTTCCACGAAGCCGTTCGGAGTCGCTGGCGTTGCATCTGGAATCGCGCGTCAGACGGGCGCTTCGCTGTCATTGCAAACGCATCGTTTATCCGGTTCATCCTCTACGAAACAACACAAAAATATAATCACATGAACAGGTCTATTCAAAATCCTGCAATGTAACTTTCCACTCTCAGGAAAAAAGCTGTTAGGGGGGTAAAAGGCACATCTTTGTGCCATATTTACCCCCAAAGGGCACATATTAGTACCTTAAAATTACATTTTAGTACGTGTACACATTAGTACTTTTTGAAAAAAAGAGAAATTCTAGCTATATCTTTATTTTGTGCATCGTCGTGCAAATTACTGAATTTTTTTTTCCTGTTTTTACTTCGATGGATCAATATCTATCTATCTATCTATCTATCCATCCATCCATAATGCGAGGAAAAAGAAAGGGGGCTAAAATTAAAGAATTCAACTACAATTATTTAAATGATAACCAAAATGGACTAAACAAATGTGATAAAAAAAAACAAAAACATTTTATTTTTATGTTGTATGCTATGTATGTGTAGCCCAAAACAAAAATGCATGGTCCCTAAACCAGTGTTAAACGATCAATATCTATCTATCTATCTATCTATCCATCCATCCATCCATCCATCCATCCATCCATCCATCCATCTGATTTCATCCATTGAATTTAAACACTGAACACTTGCACATAAATGATGTCTTTTTCCCCCTTGTTTTCTGCGAGTTAACCATTAATTGAACTCTTCCTCATTACATGCGTTGCATTTACAAGATTAATTATGCATATTAATTTTGGGCTCTGTAAATATAAACGCACACACTGTAAACTTGTAAAATTTTGCCAGGGTTGTTTTAAGGCTTTATTCTGTTTCCAAACACAATTTTACACCGCGTTAAATTCTAATGTCTAAAAAAGAATCAGAATTTGCAGTGCATGACTTCTAGATATACAAAAGAAGTGTACTTTTTACATTTTAGTAAGCTCTGCATGTTTGTTTTAAACCTCAAATCATAACCTTCTCGCGTTAGAGTTTCTCAGTCTAAATCGATCATCAGTAACTTATTTTACGCGCATTATGGTCTGATCCCGGCTTGCAGTGATTCAGAAGGAACAGATTTCTCGAATGCCGGTTGCTATTTTGTTTGGAGGATGCGCAGATGTTGCTTTTGTTTAAAGCGACTGTAATTAAGGATGAGCGACCCAAAAAAAAATGCATGGTCCCTAAACCAGTGTTAAACTGAGGTCTGCGTGATCGTGCAGAGACGGTTTGTTGAGTGTCTCTGATGATCATATTGATTGTTTTGAGTGTTCAGGGTTAATTAATAACTGCTCTTGCTTTGCATGTGTGAGCAGTTTAACATGGAAGTGCTTTAATGATCGTGTTTTCTCTAGAAGAACGCTTCAGTGTGGTCTCTGTTGCAGATTTCTCCATGATATCTTCATCGTGTCTCGTTCTCTGTTGCTGAAAGGCTGTATTTTGCTTGCTGTGTTTCAGGGGCCGTGACCTTTAACCCTTGACACGTTCACCTCATTGTGTCCGTGAAAGAGACGAGCAAACACGCGTGGACGACGCCTCTGAAACCCTCCTCTTATATGTATAAAACCAAATAAATGGAATATAATAGAAATCTGTGTGTAATGCACGTAAACACTATACAGTAATCTAAAATATTTGAGGTATTTCTGTAAAAATACTTTGTTTAGCTTCTGAGTTTTGACATTTTCTATGGTTTTCATAATTAAAATGTACTAAATACAATAGAATAAAAATAAGACAGCATTATAAAGCCTTGCTGTAACTAATAAGTCATATGGGGAGGGGATATTATTATAAAAAATTGAACATTTAATTGAACATATGGACTAAATGAAAATAATGGGGGAGGGGTGCTAATACAAAACAAAACAACATATTCCATATATGTATATTTTTATTAAATTTAATAGATATATGACAACAATCAACAATGCATATACAAAACACTGTTGAAAACTTACATTTGGAAATATTTGCATTATTTTGACATTTAACATGATTGCAATTAATCTCACTACAAAAATAAAACTAAATAAAAATAAGACTTTAAAGCCTTGCTGTAACTAATAAGACAAATAATAAAACATAAATATAAAACATAACCAATAATCCAAGATGGACTAAATAAAAATAATGAAAAAAATTGAAAAATAAAATTTCATTAGTGTGTGTGTGTGAACTGTATATATATATATATATAACAAAAATTAATTGTTCTTCAATTTAAATTATGCATTTTTGTCGTGTGTGTGTGTGTGTGTGTGTGAGAGAGAGTGTGTGTGTGTGTGTGTGTGTGTGTGTGTGAGTGAGAGAGAGTGTGTGTGTGTGAGTAAGTGAGTGAGTGAGTGAGTGTGTGTGTGTGTGAGTGAGTGTGTGTGTGTATTGATTATCTGAAGCTGGTTTGCATTTCTATCTTTTGCTCAGAACCACAGAAACCGTGTTCTGTACAATCATGTTTATGTCACTGCTGATGAACATCAGACTGTCTGAGATGACAAACCAAACCATATTCATTTACTGAATAATCCCAGAGCCCAGAATTTTTTATTAGAAATAGAAGTTTCTAATAAACAAAAATCTGATTTTGTTCCATGCAACCAGCAGACGACTCTCATTATTCAGATTTTTTCACTTATAAGAATAATGTGTTTTATAAAATCCTTTCCATTGCACATATCTTACAGCAAAAGCCGATAGGCCTATATGCTCTAGTTATGTTTGATATTATTATAAATATTATTATATCACCATTAGTTTACAGGCTTTGGTTTTAAGTTTAAAAACATCATGAATCATAAAAGAAGAAACTGTGCAAAATCTTCAGGAGCAGAGAAAGAAAGGCAAATGTGCTGCTTTTCCTTTTCCTCCCCAAATTGATTTTCAATGAATCACCAACACTAGAAACACAAAACGGCAGAAATGTGCAGCGCACAAATTAAATTATACTAAACAAAGTGTCCGCTTTAACACAAGACTTAGACAAAGAAGCTGTACTGTACTGTCTGTCTGTCTGCAGCTCTGTGGTGAAACGAAGAGAAAAGACTGATTTATTGAGAATATTGATATGAGAATATTTTCTGATTTATGGAGTGATAAAAAGATGAATCCAAAACCCCCTCCAGAAAAACCTTTAACTCTAATATGACAACACAATTAAATGAACCTGGCTTTATTCAATGTTTAGATTTCTGTTCTGGAAAAATGGGCAAATTAGTGCATGTTTAATTAGACAATGCCTCATTTGCATGCTTAAACATAACATTTCAGAAAAATTCTAATACAAAAAGTGTTTGCTATTCTTAATGCAATCAATTAACTGGGGAAGTATGGTGTTGTCTATTAGTTAACATTTTACCCTACTCACTTTTAGAGTCTTCAGAGTAACCAAATACAGTTATATCAAATACCTTTTTTTACTCTAAAATTTATATGATATCACAAAGTAAATTTGAATTTTGAATTTTATTAAAAATTATTTTAAAATGTTATTTACATTTTTTGTTGAATTACTTCAGTTCTAAAAAATGCAATTCATTTTAATACAATATAGTAACATTTAATATTGGCCCACGGCCCTGAATCAAACTTGATTTTTGGCACTTCGTACTAAAAAGTGTGGACACCGCTGATCTAAAGAGACAAAGCTGATGGGCTGTTACATCATTCGGTTTAAACTTTGACCCCTCTTTTTAGGAACAAAGGTCAAAGGTCAAAGAAGACACGCGAGCGAAGCGCTCTGACAGCAGGACACATAAAACAAACTAACTTTAACATAAACAACAACATGTGTGTATTTATATTTAACATAAAAAAAACAATGTATGTATATTTAGACAGAAAAAAACTGGTGAATATATTAGTTTTTTGTCCTTTGTGTTGCTGTATTTTAATAGCAACGCAGTTTTATGTATAGTGCACGATAGGATATGCCATTAATGCATTAGCATATAAAAAAGGATGTTTTTTCTCTAACAGTGATCAATGTTTTCTCTTCCTCCGCATATGGATTATCAATAACATATCGCTCGTGTTGTTCTTCTTGATTGACGTTTGTGTTTTAAATCATGCTCAGAAGGACGTTTCTACTTAAACATCGTCACGTGACGTTATTTAATGGTGAAGTATTGAACTTTCCCCACAGATTTCACCATATAACCTGATTTATGATAACTGTAAACAAAACACGGCTGAAATGACTGCTTAAGGAATATTTCTGACGGCCATTAGACTGTCAGTCGCAGCATCCGCAGATAAATCTGTGCTGGACAGCAAACTCATAATGTTCAAAAAATGTAATTTGTAAAACTATAATAACTGGCACATGTGAGACATGTTTGATGTCTGAAACGGACGTTTATTTGTTTGTTCGCTCTGAGACATCACCATCTCTGTTTATAATAAAACTGATCACACATTAAAAGAAGAAGAAGATAACATTCGCACACTCAGTGTTCACTTCTCTACTCTTAATTAGTTTCGCTTAAAAGTCACTGAAATTAATCTTGTGAAAGTCGAGATCTGCTGCGCCTTGTCTTACAATCGAAACACATTCAGAAGACGGAAACAAAGACAGATACAATCAAAAGAAGTCGGTGTTATCAAAAGAACTGCATTCGACTTTCAAAAAGAGCCAAGAACCATTCTCTGGGAGAAGAGCTCGATATCACTGAGGGAAATCATATCCAGATGATGTCTGTACGGTAATGAAAGAGTGAAGAAAATAGTGAAGAAGTGTCTAAAACATGAACACATCAATGAAAAAAATGAATAAAATGCAGAAAATGTCTATACGGTAGGTTGTTTTTATACAGTTACTTCTCATGGGCTGCATTTATTTGATCAAAAATACAGCAAATACTGTAAAAATTGTGAAATATTATTACTATTTAAAACAGCTGTTTTCTATGTGAATATCTGTTAAACTGTAATTTATTTCTGTGATGCGCAGCTGAATTTTCAGCATCATTACTCCAGTCTTCAGTGTCACATGATCTTCAGAAATCATTCTAAGATGCTGATTTGCTGCTCAACAAACATTTCTGATTATTATTAATGTTGAAAACAGTTGCGCTGCACAATATTTTTGTGGAAACCGTGATACATTTTATTTTTTAGGATTCACAAATAATTAGAAAGTTCAAAAGAACAATATTTATTTAAAATGGAAATCTTTCGTAACATTATAAATGTCTTTACTGTCACTTTGGATCAACTTAACGCATCCTTGATGAATAAAAGTATTAATTTCTGACCTCAAACTTTATATATGATATATACATATCCCAAAATATCAAAACATTACATTGTAGCAACAAAATCTGGCATGATAATATTAGTGTGAGCAATAATATCACAATTAAGTTAAGATGTGAACACTTTTAAAGTGTTTTGCATACTTTTAAAACACTTTTACAAACAAAACAAAAACTCCTTGCATCAGAAAAAGAAATCTTGAGACGTCGTTCAGACGTCGCCTGACAGACTTTTGTGTGTGATGCTCTTTGGTAAATGTCATTATGTTGGACAGACTGTTTTTTGGGTGTTAAAGGCTTTTAACATTCGTTTGCTTTTCGCAAAAACAAGACGATTTTAGATGTGTATACAGTATATGCATCGTACATTGAAAATAAAATGACTCCACAACATTACTGTCAGTGATAGACACATGAGCGTAATCAAACTGACACACGGGTTCAGAGAAACTTTGTAGACGTTCAGTGTTTTGCAAATGGATCCTCAGTAATATGATCAGGCCAGAACTGTCTCGGCCAATCACATTGCTTGTTAATCATCTCAGCCAATCAATTTGTTTGTTAATCCGCTTGGTCATGCAGAAACAAATTTGCATGTGGAAACCATTTTATCAAATCACTGTCAGACTAAATAACCACACGCTTGGCCAATATAATGTAGAATTTATGCTGGATAACTATAAAACATTAAACGCATATACAAATGATGATTATTAAGATGCTTCTGCTGCATTTCATTAAATGATGTTTCATATAAAAACAGTTTTGTCACTGCATTCGGTTCAGTCTTACCTATACGGCAAAAAAAAAAATTTTTCTGGCTAAAATATATTTTAAATATATGCTGTAAACAGTGAAGCTCAATTAAATATATTTTAGAAATTTAAAATATATCTTCTTTCAACCTTCATATCCCAAAATATTTCAAAATGTATTTCAGTGGCAGGAAAATACATTTCCAGTCTTACAGTAACCTACATTTAGGTTTTATTCATTATTAATTTTTATGTGACATATGTGAATGTTTTCTTGGATTGAAATATATGGAGGGCGAAATATATTTTTAAAATGCTTTAAAAATATATTTATATTTTTAAAATATATCTTCAAAAAAATGGGCAAAAAAATTTATTGGTAAAAAACATATTTAGGTAATAAATATATTTTGAAACATATTTGAACAAATATATTTTTGACCATTTTTTTTTTTTTTAACATATTTTGAAATATATTTAAAAATATATATAAAAAAATTTTTTTTTGCCGTATGGGTTCAGAAAAGCCAGAAACAAACAACACTAGCATAATCTTTAGCAATACATATGCGTTTATATTATCATCTATAAAACAAATTCTGTATATTAAAAAGAGAGGAATAAATGTTAAAGAAGACGTGACACCTGGTTTTCAGCACACACAGAAATATTAAACATTCATGAAGACATGAACTGACATCATTCATAATCATAAACGATATTATATGTAAAGTAAACATTGGTATTTCTGCAGCTCTCACGAGCCAATCACAGCCTCTCCTTGAGAAAGCCCCGCCCAGTGGCTTCACACTGGTGCAATCTGATTGATTGACACAGGCTGTGTCCAATTAAACGCTTTGATTAGACTTAACTGTGTCTATATAATAATTCAACAACATAACCTACTAATCCATGCAGAATATAAGCGCCATCCTTGCCCGACTATTTACAAAACTAGACTTTCTGAAGAAAATGTGCGTGGTGTTTGATTGTGTTGTGGGTCGTTGGCAGGGTGTTTCTAAGCGGTTGCTAGGGTGTCGTCGTTGGTTGCTAGGTGGTTACTTACTCGAGTCCATCTGGTCTGTAGATAATTACTCAAAAGAAACCTTAATTGTAGCATTTCTGTGACGTGCTTTATATTTGCATTATATTATGGTTATTATATAGTAACATGATGCTGTTTTATTGTCCGTTTGATAAAATTAACTGATAAATGCTTTGAGCAGATACAACTTTACAATAAGATTCCATTAGTTAACATTAGGTAATTCTATTAGTTAAATGAACTAACAATGAAAAAACATCTAAAGCATTTGATAAAAAAAAAATCTAATTAATAATAATAATAATAATGCCCATACAGCCAAAAAAAAACAAAACAAGCCTGGCTAAATATATGTTGTAAAGAGTGAAGCTCAATGAAATATATTTTTGAAATTGAAATATTTATTTTCAACCTTCATATAACAAAATATAATTTAAAATGTATTTTAGGGGCAATAAAATAAATTTTCAAATATATTTCCTTTTGCTACATGCAAATATTCACACATCTTATAGACAACAAATACATGTTTTCTTCAAATGTGACATTACTGGATTGAAATACATGGAGGGCAACATTTTTTTTAATTGTTGTAAAAAATTATATTTATACTTTTCAAATATATTTAAAAAAAAATGGCCAATAAATATATTGGTAGAAAATATATTTACATAAATATATTTTGAAATGATTATTATTTTGTTTTTTTTTGTATATTTTAAAACATATAATATTTATTTATTTATTTGCTGTATGGGTAAGCTAACAAGCTAACAAATTAACAACTGTATTTTTGTCAACTAACAGTAACAAAAGTTATATTTTCAAAAAAATGGCCAAAAATATATTGGTAGAAAACATATTTATGCAAATATATTTTGAAATTAGTATAAGTTTTGGGCCATTTTTGGTACATTATTAATTTAATTTAATTTCATTTCATTTCATTTCATTTCAGTTTTGGGCCATTTTTGGTACATTATTAATTTAATTTAATTTCATTTCATTTCATTTAATTTCATTTCATTTCATTTCATTTAATTTTTGTTGCCGTATGGGTGAGCTAACATGAGTTATTAATAAGCAGTTGTATTTTTAATAAATAACAATAACAAAGACAAAGTTATATTTCAAAAAATGGCCAAAAAATATATCGGAAGAAAATATATTTACAAACATATATTTTGAAATGATAATTTTTGTGTTTTTTTAAATATATTTAAAATATTTGATCTTTTTGCCATATGGGAGAGTTAAATCTTAATAAATACTGCAGCAAAAGTGTTAGCTGATATTAGTTAATGCATGAACTAATGTCACCTTATTGTAAAGTGTCACCAGCCTTCCTTTCTATCCCTGATGGCGCCCATTCTAACACTGATATCATTAGTTATCAATAACACTGCTGAGCTCAGTGTATACAGTTCCAGAAATAAAATCCAGGGCAATCACGACAACCGTCCATTAGCGAGACCGAACGACCCAGCATCCTGACCGCTGACCTCTGACCTCTGACCTCTGACCTCAGGCGCAGTGGGAGAGGCTGAGTTTGAGGACGCCGTCTGCGTGCATCTTGAAGAGCAGTTTGAACTCGGTGGGCAGCTGGTGCGACTCCTGCCACTTGGTGGTGAACTTGGTGCCCTTCTTGTCGTAGTAATGGTAGGGTAGCTCTTTGCCCGTGTTGGGGTCCCAGCCGAAGGGCCAGAATCCGTACAGGTGCACCTGTTCACACAGAGACGAGGCCAGCGTGAACATCAGGATCCCTGTGCTCAGACGCTTCGGGGAAAGCTGCTTCGTCTTCCAATACCTGCAGACAGCAAGAGCGGACACTTCTGTTTGTGTCATTTGTGACCCTGGAGCACAAAAGCAGTCATAAGGGTACATTTTTTATATACAAAGCTGAATAAATAATCTTTCCATTGATGTATGGTTTGTTAGGATCGGACAATATTTGGTCGAGATACAACAATGTGAAAATCTGGAATCTGAGGGTGCAACAAAATCTAAATATTGAGAAAATCTTTAAAGTTGTCCAAATGAAGTTCTTAGCAATGCATATTACATTACTAATCAAAAATTAAGTTTTGATATATTTACAGTACGAAATTCTCAAAATATCTTCATGGAACATGATCTTTACTTAATATCCTAATGATTTTTGGCATGAAAGGAAAATGTATAATTTTGACCCATACAATGTATTGTTGGCTATTGCTACAAATATACCCCAGCGACTTAAGACTGCTTTTGTGCTGCAGGGTCATATTTAGACATATACAGTATATATAAGCATTTTTAAATAAAACGGTCTTTGGATATTTTGAGATGTTGCAAACTGGAAATAGGATTAACAAAATCTGTGTGTATTAGCTGACAGTCTTTAATTCTATTTGTAGGTTTGATGAGCATTTTGGTGAATCTCACAAAACCTGTGCTTATTATTATTATTATTATTAGCACTATGGAATTGATCATAATGTGAAATATACTTCTAATGCCCTTCATTAAATGATATTATTATATTATTACAATTGTATTTATCAAGCAATGAATAAGTACAGTTTTCATCTTATTAAATTTTTTCATTCATAAAACCTGATTTTTCTTTTATTTATTTTTTATTTTTTGCATTATGGTAATTATTATGATGTCAACAATCATTTAAAAAAAAAAATTCTAATGCCCTATAAAATTTATTTTATGAAAATATAATGAACACAAAATTAAATTTTAATGCCCTTTATAAAATTATATTATATACTAATACATTTTACATTCATCAACCAATTTATTTATTATACATAAAACCTGTGATTTTTTTTTTTAGTTACATTAATCATAATATCAACAATAAAGTGAAAATTCTGTCAATTTATTTATTATTATATTTTTTTTTATTGTAAACCAGAATAAAAATCAATAACTCTGGAATAACATCAAATTATTAAAAATAAAAAATAAATTAATTATGTAATTAACATAAACATTACAGTGTTTCCATAAGGGTTGATCTCAGTACATTCTGCACTTTGGCACCTCAAATCCACCATCGCTTTACCTGCAAAAACTCTTCCATCACAGAACTTCAGTGTGAATGAAGTCAAATATCCTCACATAGAGTTGATAACAGAGGACCAGCGCACACTGAACAGCGTTTACCCAGAAACCCCCGGGAAACAAAACTAATGTGTTCCACCCAAAGTGGCACATGTGTCATTGTGCCATTTTGTGACAACACACCCATGAAGGTCAGCGGCTCCTGTATGTGTGTGTGTGTGTGTGTGTGTGTGTGTGTGTTCTCAGAGGTTTCGCTCAGAGCAAGGTTAGTTCAGCCAGCATCTCTAATACAGTCACAGAGACACTGAACACAACACTCAACCACTGGGACAATACACACACGTGTGTGTGTGTGTGTGTGTGTGTGTGTGTGTGTGTGTGTCTGTGTGTGTGTGTGTGTATATTTATGCTTATAGCTCTATTTATTCTGTAACATTAAAGATTTTAATTCATACACCTCTTCTATGATGAAAATGCTTTCAATTTCTGAATTAAAATCATTTTGAACATGTCAACATGAGCTTGTAATGATTTTGCAATAATTTTCTAATGTTATTTATTTACTTATTTGTGAGTTACACATTTTTTTTAACTCTTAATCAGTTTGTAATAACTTTCTAATGTTGTTATTCATTTATTTATTTATCTGAGATTTTACAAATTCTTACAAAAAAAAAAAACGAATTTAAAATGTATTTATTTATTTACTTTTAATTTTAAAATTGTATTAATAAAGTTTAAAAACTTTTAGTAACATTAATAACATTTTGTCTATTTAAATCAAATGTCAAACTATTTAGTAAATATTAAATAAAAGTCTTGATTAAATCATGAACTCTCCCATGTATATGCAATCACAGACTGTTAAACCCAGTATCTATGAATCCTCTCGTGATCTTGTGAGCGTCTTACAGAGTGAAATCACATCGACTCTGTTTGAAGGGATTGCAGTAGATTACAGGACAGCAGCTCAGTCGATGAATGAGGGTTCAACCGGGTAACTCTCACTTACAGACATCCTGATAATCTCATCTTCTGCTCGCTACCACGTCCAAAAACCAACATGATAGCACTTGGGAAGGCTGCATGTGATCATGATTTCTGCTTCATCTGAGATATTTGCATTGGTTACAAGGCTTCATGGTTGTGGTTTGCAATAACACGCTTTAGTGACTTTGCAATAATTTTCTGTTATTGTTATTTTGAGAGTTCAAGAAATTCTTTCAAATAAAACCCCTAAATTCTTAAAAAAAAAAAAAAACCTTAATCAGTTAGTAACAATGTTCTATAATTCATTAATTATTAAGATTAGTTAGTAATTCGTAGTAATTAGTAAGAATTTTAAAAAGAATTTTAAAAAGAATTTTAAATTTTTTTAAATTACAAAATATAAAACTAAAGCTTTCTATTTTTTCTATTTTGTATTATTTCGATTATTGTTACTTATTTATTTACTTATTTATAAAGCCTTTAGTTTTAAAATATCATTAATACCAGGCTGAAATTATTCAAAAACAGCTACTCTTAATCAGTTTTCAATAATAATAAACAACCCTTAATCACTTAGTGATAATTTTTTATTATTTATTTAAATGCAAATGCGCAAAGCTGAACTCATACGTCATTCGCCCGGAGTTGCTTCCGTGTACAACAGTGAGCGCAAGCTACATTAAAGTGATTATTACGTTTTGAATATGGATATTTTTCTTACAAAAACGCATTGATTCGCTACAGGAGGACTTTGTTCACCCCCTGGAGACGTGTGGGACACTTTTTTTTATGGATGGGTGCTTTTTATTTAACTTCTTTTGGACTGATGCATGCAACACCCGCTGAGTGCCATTAAACAGCTTGAAAGATCAAAGACAATTTTTAATATAACTCCGACTGGATTCGTCTGAAAGAAGAAAGTCATATACACCTAGGATGACTTGAGGGTGAGTAATTTATGGGCTAATTTTCATTTTTGGGTGAACTAACCCTTTAAGTCGCTGGGGTATATTTGTAGCAATAGCCAACAAAACATTGTATGGGTCAAAATTATCAGTTTTTCTTTTATGCCAAAAATCATTAGGATATTAAGTAAAGATCATGTTCCATGAAGATTTTTTGTAAATTTCCTACCATAAATATATCAAAACTTAATTTTTGATTAGTAATATGCATTGCTAAGAACTTCATTTGGACAACTTTAAAGGTGATTTTCTCAATATTTAGATTTTTTTGCACCCTCAGATTCCAGATTTTCAAATAGTTGTATCTAAGCCAAATATTGTCCTATCCTAACAAACCATACATCAATGGAAAGCTTATTTATTATGTATATGTATAAATCTCAATTTCACAAAATTGACCCTTGACAAATCCATTGACTGGATTTTGTGGTCCTGGGTCACATATTTATTATACCTTTATTTTAGTAGCTTAGTTCTCAGATCTCACCTGTTGACGTACTGCATAATGTTTCCCGGCCAGGCTAACTGCACCTTCAGCTGGCCCTTGTGCTCTACGAAGAAATCGACGAGTGTTCGTGTGACGGTGGCCGACGTGTGGAAGAAGAAGGCGGGAATCCAGAGGATGGCTCCGTCCAGCTTCTTCAGGCTCAGGTAGAAGTTGTTCCTGTCCTGGATGGTCAGCAGGTTGTTGTAGTATTTCTCCAGGATGCTGGGGTTGAAGGTGGTCAGGTTGGTCCGGCGGCCCACGTCGCGACGGAAGACCTCGGTCGGTGCGAAGTTGCAGCGGAAGACGAAGTCGTAGCTGTCGATCTGCGCGCCGCAGTGGCTGCCGGTGAGGATGCCGCTGTTGCCCACCACGGCGCAGCTGTTGAAGCGCTTGTTGAGGACGGGAGACGAGTCCGGCAGCAGAGACCTGAGGTTCTCGCCGATGGAGAAGACATATTTGTGACTGGAGTAGTCATAGTGCATTAGCTGACCCACGCGGACGCTGCTCTTGGTCAGCGTGAAGTTGTGCGCGACATCGATGTACTGAGCGATCTCTTTACTGGAAAACAGATAAAACAACATCCAGCGAATGAAACGGAACGAATCATATAGAAAATAAGTGTAATATTACTATTGAAAAATACTCATATTCACTGTAAAAAAGAATTCCGTAAAATTTATGGTAAAAAACGGCAGCTGTGGTTGTCAGAATTTTACCGTAAAAAATACGGTAGCAACATTTTAGGTTTTACGGTTTTTACTTAAATTTACAGTTAAATATCGTAATTTCATTAACTGATATAATGTTAATATACCAACCTACTGAAGTACTGAAATCTGTTTTGTAACTTTGTAATACACTGATAACCACCAAAAGCACGTGGTGATGAGAGTCACATGATGAACCAAAGCCCATCACAGGCAGCTTTTAAATATTAACATATATAGAAGGTGCACAGTGTCATTCACACAAACACTAAACACCATCATGGTAACACACATGAAACTTAAATAATGCAATAAACATTAATTTAACAACTTTAGATGTAACATACAACCCTAATGTACAAACTAAGAAGAAACAGTTATTTAAAAAAAAAAAACATAACATTTGAAATGCAGGGAATGCAGGGAACTCTGGGAATGTCAATTTACGGTTATTTATTGTAAATTATACTTTTTTTTTGCACTTCCAAAAACGGTATTCTACCGTAAAATTACTGTACATGTAATTTCCAATACAGTTTTTTCACCGTATATAGTAGGGAAATTTACCGTTAACCATTTAACAGGTTTTTACTGTAGCATACTGTAGCAGTTTTTTACCATTAAATTCACGGTCATTTTTTACAGTGTTTATTAATATTGCGTTCACATGTGAGCATGATTTTTTTTTTTTTTTTACAATTTAAAAATATTTGTTCAATTTTTTTGTACTTTAAAAATAAATACATAAATAAATAAACACACATTATGAACAATAACTTTTCTCTACTGGAAAAGAGACCAAATAACATCTAGCGAATGAACCGAACGGACTGAATCATATAGAAAAAAGAATTACGCCAACTGTAATATTACTATTTAAAAATACTCATATTTAAAATCATATTTATTGATTTTTTTAAACACAATTTAAGAAAAAAAATTCTATTTTTTTTGTAAATTTAATTTGATACATTTAATCATTTAAAAATAAATACATAAATAAACAAACACACACACACACAAAAAATGGGTTCTTCAGCAGTTCTTTGTGGTAGTTGAGGTGCTATATAGCACTGCTAAATGGTTCTTTGGCTCGTAATCATAGGGGAACCAATTTAAGTGCTATATAGCACCTATAAAGAACCTGCAATGGTTCTTCGGCGATTCTTTGGGGTGGTTAAGGTGCTATATAGCACCATCTTTAAAGATATAGGTGCTATGTAGCACTTAAAGTGGTTCCCCTATGATTACGAGCCAAAGAACCACTTTTAATGCTATTTAGCACCATTTTTCAAAAAATGTTGGCATTTGATTTGATCGATTTAATAATACTTTAACATTTTAATAATCATATTTTAAAACTAAACTTAATAAAAATAAATAAATACATAAATAAACACATCAAAAACAATAACTTTAACAATAGTTTTAATAATATTACTATTTAAAAATATATTTAATAAAATGCAATATTACATATAAATATGAGAGTTGACATTTTAAACACAATTTTAAAAAGTGTTTTCAAAAAAAGTTGACTTTTTTTATTTTTGTTTTAATATTGTTATTTTAATATTTGTTTGTTTTAATATGAATGATATTAATAAACGTCATTAATCATATTTTAAACCTAAACTCAAACTTACTTCAAAATAAATAAACACACACACACACACACACACACACACACACAAACACACAAACACACGAAGAACAAGTATGTTACAACAGTATGTGGAAAATAATGTGTTCTTTGAACTTTAAACCGCATAAACACATTTCATTACACCAAATACACAAAATAACACACTGGCCCAGCTAACCAATCACAACACATTTCGTATTTCAGAAGGCGGGCCTTCATTTGATTCTGGAACTATTCGAGCCGTTCATGCCAGACTGGGGAGAGAGGTGTTGTAATAATGTAAAATATGTGAAAAATAATGTGTTTTTCGAACAACCTAGTATGAGAGCCTGTTCTAGTACACCCCAAAACAAAATCAAGACTTTGTAAAAGAGCATAATAGGACCCCTTTAATATTTCATAGGCATCTAATATGTGATTCCATACTTTAATATTTTAAGAAATATTGTACATATATGCGTCAAATTAAATATGGCATCTACATTGATTAATGTTCATTGTTATTCTGAATTCCTTAATATTAAAATCCTCTCCACTGTGTGTGTGTGTGTGTGTGTGTGTGTGTGTGTACCTGGTATTTATCACGGTATGGGGACCAAATGTCCCCACAAGGATAGTAATACCGGTAAATTTTGACCTTGTGGGGAAATTTTTTAGGCTCCCATGAGGAAACAAGCTTATAAATCACACAGAATGGAGTGTATTGAAAATCTGAAAAAGTAGAAAGATTCCTGTAAGGGGTAGGTTTAGGGGTAGGGTTGGTGTAGGGCGACAGAATATACGGTTTGAACAGTATAAAAACCATTACGCCTATGGAGAGTCCCCGTAAACCACAAATGCAAGACTGTGTGTGTGCGTGTGTGTGCGTGTGTGTGAGAGAGGTTCACCTCTGCTGTAAATAAGCACTCTGGTTGAACCTCCAGCTGCTGGACTCCTGCAGGTTCTCGTTGAGCGCATTATTCAGCGACGTGAACGCGGGATCCAGGAACTTCATGGCCAGTTGGGATCTGATGAGGAGATGCACAGACAGAGGAAATGAGAAACGCTGTTTCTGTTCCACTTCACAGGACGGCCCGATCGCGGCTGGGATCAATGAGAGCCATCCAGGCAGCTGTCAGTCAGCTCGCGCCCGGGGCAGTCGATGGCCGCTCTAATTAAACAGCCGCTTTTAGACTCCACGCCTGCTCGTTTGCTCACTCTCGTTTGTTAAAGCTCGTTCCGTTTCATTAGCAGAGTTGTTCGAGTCTGGGTTACAGCCTCAGAGGTCAGGACGACTCAAGTCACTCACAATATCCCATCATTTGTCACACATCAAACCGGCTTCAAAAGAATTGGTGCAGAAACCATTTCACTCAGAAATTGCTAGTAGATTTCACATTTGATTACAAAGAAATTGCAAGTAACACATTGAAATAAATATGACATTTTGAAGTAAATTTTTTATTTTTTACAAGAATATACAATCTCGGTTTGTCTACTTCAAAATTTCACATTTAATTTTTTAGTGTAGAAAGACTGAAATAGTATTATTCTTGTTTTCTAAAAATTTATTTTTATAGATTTTACAACCAATTTGCATAAACTTGAATGCATAAAATAGCAGAAGTGTTCGAATTCTGTTTGGCATTACAATATTTTACACAAGAGGAGAGGATTTTCTTTTTCCTGAAAATGCTAGTTAATGTTATCGCACTGGACAAAGATATAACAACTTCCCAAAAACATATATAATTTTTATATTTGTGGTGCTCCCATTCAAAACTGACCATCCTACAAAAATTGGCTTGTAAATCTTTCATTCTACTTTATTATCATCACCAAATATTGTATTCAATGTGTTTATCAACTTGCACAGGTTTTGCATTTCTTTTTGGATCTGACTGATTGTAGGCCTCATTGAGCTGAGCTAAGCTTTGAGTGAAAAAGCATTATTTGTAGATAATTTTGGCTCAAAAACTAAGGCGCATGAGCTCAGATCAATGAGGCCTACAATCAGTCAGATTCAAAAATAAATGCAAAACCTGTTCTAAATCAAAGAAAACAAGTTGATAAACAGACTAAATCCAAGATTTGGTGATAATAAAGACTAATAAGAGATTTACGAGGAATTTTTAAACGGCTGTTCATTTTTGACCAGGAACACCAAAGGATATTCAGCACTGCATGTGGGTTAAAACACATTTCAATGCAGTTCTGCTAGTCTTGGCGTATGCTCTCTCTTCACTGGCAGAAGTTCAAATGACTCTCAGTAAAGCTGAGTAACATATGGTCATATCTTCCGCAAGACGTGCCGGATCAAAATGACTCCTGCTATGTAACCTTGACTGCAGCAGAAGCGTCTGATTACTGACTGGAAATGAAATTGGCAGAAGAGTAAATCAGGACCAAGGACAGCGGCACCGTCTCAGACCATCCTTCAGTCTCACAGTCGTCACAGACCCACAACAACATAAACCACAGCACTGTAATTACACCTTACAGTCTTCATGCTACTATGTATTTGAGATAAGCACAATGATTGTGGAGCTGTTTACATTTCAATCAACTTTTGTCATCCAGAAACAAAAGAAACAAAGCCATCATTAAAGCGTTTTTAACTTCAAACCATTGCTTCCAGCTAAAATCAGAGTCCATAATCCATAATAACAATGCTTCCTCCAGTGAAAAAGTGTTCTGGTCTGAATCAGGAGAGAAATCTGCACAGATCAGGCACCGTTTACAAGCCAAAACAGCTCTAAACAAATATGTGGCTGGATTTTGATGTGAGAGACAACAGGAGATGCACTTTTTCACTGGAGGAAGCATTACTATACATTTTGGACTCATATTTTAGCCGGAAGCAACAGTTTAAAGTAAAAAATTATGGATTTGTTTCTCTTTTGTCTTCTCCAGATGTTAACTGATGGACTGGAGTGGTGTGGATTACTTGTGGATTATTGTGATGTTTTTATCAGCTGTTTGGACTCTCATTCTGACGGCACCCATTCACTGCAGAGCATCCATTGCTGAGCATCTGATATAATGCTACATTTCTCCAAACTCATCCTAATCTCAGATTGCCTGAGAGTGAGCACATTTACAGCTAATGTTCATTTTTGAGTGAACTATTCCTTTAAATTAATTCCATCAAATGCACAATATTGTGTCCTTTTCTAATGGGTCATATTCAATATATACTGTATATAAGTATTATATCACTCTTAAAAATGAAGATTTTAAAATGCTGTTTTCACAACAATGCCATAGACCACCGTTATTTTAGTAAAATTGATATTACTGTTGTAATATTTTATCAATATTTTGAATTAGTTTTTATATTTTGTTTTCATTTTAATTTGTTAAAGTTCTAGTAATTTTATTGTGCTTTTGTATTTTTATTAGTTTTTGTAAAAATTGTTTTTATTATTTTTTATTAAACTAAATGAAAATGAGAAATGTTTCCTTAGCAACAAGATTAATTAAAATACATTTAACATTTTATTTTATTTTACTTTATTTAATTTTTTACTTTCAGTTACTGTAATAAATCGACCATAAACTTATTTGCCTATAAAAAATAATAATAAATCTAATAAATCGACAATAATAATTTAATTTAATAATTAATTATAAAAATAATAATTTACACATTTAACAGACGCTTTTATCCAAAGTGACTTACAGTGCATTCAGGCTATACATTTTTTACCAGTATGTGTATTCCCTGGGAATTGAACCCACGACCTATTGCGCTGTTAACGCAATGCTCTACCACTGAGCCACAGGAACATTAATTAACATAAACGTATTTGCATATAAAAAGTTATAATAAATCTTGATATATCAAGAACTTAAATTCTTAAGTCTGTTAGAATCGAATGCATAAATATGATTGCAGCAGCTGACTTCAGAAATTGCTACTCTGCGAAATATGAGAATGTAGGTTAGTCCAGCTTCATGATCCAGGAGCGAACTGCGCATGCGCGCTGTGCATCATGACAGAAGGACAAGAGAGGCCTTTCCAAAATGTGATTAAAGCACGCCTTATTAATCTACATGTAGGCTATATATCTGCACACATGCGCATTAGAAACGTCCCCAGACATAACACATGAATTCCAGACATAAACACCACCGTTATGAGATTAATTTAATGCATGTAAGTGATAAATCATTCACTCACCGAAAGCCCGTGTGGAACATGTACATCCGCGGCCCGCCGTCGTTGTCGTATTTGGGAGCGGTGAAGATGAAGTCTTTCTTGATGGACACGTAACTGATCAACGATAAAATGAGCAAAGCGACGCTGAACATCACCAGACCCAGAACACTGACGACCCGAACCATCTCAGCCCAGAAACACTGCGATTCACACACGGGGAACGAGCATGATGGACGCGACGCCGATGATGCTGCTGATGCTGAGGAAGAGCAAGGGTCCGCGGCGGCTCTCATCAGCACCGGCCGCTGCCATGCCGGATCTCGGGCTAAAGTCAGCTGGGAGCATCATCTCAGCTCGCATTCGGGATTCTCGTTCAGGAACGGAAGGCGATATTTAAAGGAGACTCGATCCTGTTCAGAGAAATGCAAGAAATAAACAAGTCACTGCCGCAGACTGAAGCGCTGGAGGATCCGCGGACACGAAGGAGTTACACACGGATTCAACCCTACCCCTAAACCTACCCCTCACAGGAAACTTTCTGCATTTTTAGATTTTCAAAATACTTAATTGTACCCGTGGGGACCTCAATTTAAGTCCCCACCGTGACATGAGTCCCCATAAGTCTGTGTGTATTCAGGTTTAAGTCCCCACCAGAATAGAAAAACAGGTACACACATCACACACACACAATATCCTCATAACAAAACACATTCCATAAGTCTGTGTGTAGTCAGGTTTAAGTCCCCACCAGAATAGAAAAACAGGTACACACATCACACACACACAATATCCTCATAACAAAACACATTCTGCCTTTTAGACCCTTCAGTGGACTGCATAACTGCATGACAATTTTGAAGTACCCTACATACAACATTCTATTTTGTTTTATTTTATTTTATTTTTCAACTTAGTATATATCTTTTTCTTTTTTCCTATTTTATATGTATCGGAGCGTGTTCGTGAATCTTTCGATCAGTTCAGGACTTCGGAGTGCGTTTCGCAAATCTTTTTTTCTGATTTCTTTTTTATTAAACAGCACAAAACATCAAGCCAGCAATGCAGTTATACAAAACAAAACAATGAAAAAAAGATACAATACACAAATACAAATCCTGTAAAAAATTAACCATGTTTTTTTTCCTATATATTTTTGTTATTTTTATTCACATTACTTCAGTGTACTGCATAAGTGAATAGAATTTTGATTATACCAATATTATGTTGTAACATTGCTATTCAAGTTTGCTGTAATATGTAATATCCATATATTTTATATATACACAAAACACCCACACAATATTGTACTCGTATTAATTTACATTTTTAAGTTAATATAATAAATACATTTGTATTGAGATTTTATGAAAATATTAACATTAAATTACATCAATATGATTATTTTTATCATTATATTCGTGTTGTCATATAATAATATATACACTGAGAAAGTCTAACATCCAACATCATGGACAAAAAAAACAAAACAACAGCAAAACCCCCCACAATGTCTGAGCAGTGATGTTAGTATCTGCAGAGATAAAGATTACTGTAATCCCAACATCATGCCGAGCTTTATTATTACAGAACACAGAATAAAGCTCATTCACTTAGACTGGGGGGATTTATGACTCATGGAGAGTTTGTATTTATGGAAATTAAAATATATACTAGAAATATGAACATCAATATCTGCCTCTCACTTTCTGAAAACTTAAAAAGTATTTTAAAATAACACATGCAACCAAACACACAAACCTTTATGCTCAAATCAGGTCCTTGCTAAAGAAACAGACTAAACTGTGTAAAGTTTAACTACAGAGAGCTATTAGTGAAAGCCGGTGATGAATCAGGCCTTTTGTAAACACACTGAATGTCTAATGAACTTTATATAAAACATTAGAGGCAGCGCAGGATATAAACCACACAAATATCAATATCTGATATCTCACTTCTCTACAGAACACAATAAAAGCTGCGAAATTGCTCCTTTCTCATGAAAAGTTAAAAAGGCTGCAAAGGGAATAATTATGAAAAACTCATCAATTTCAGCAGCAGCAAGGAGAATTAAAGATCAGTTTAGTGGAGCAAAACCAAACGAGTTTAAAATAAACGACTTTCTGGTGCAGAGAGAGTTATGATCTTCCACAAAATCAAAGATCACACTGAACTGAATCTGCAAAACAACATTTACAAAAACAAACAAACCAATGACTCAGACAATAAGCTTACTTATACTCTTACTGCACTGTAGAAATGCATTCTGTCCATATGAAATCTGATACATGACAGACAAAACATGTAAAACTCATATTTGATTACAAGTCCATTTGTGTGTGTTTTTTTTTTGTGTCTATTATATCACAATATATCATATAAAGTCATATATTTGTGCAAATATGCACCATATATTGTAAAACATTCTCCCTTATTGTAACAAGCATTCCACTGAAGGCGAGTTTAAGAACCCAAGTGCATTCCAAACGTGATCCAAAATACAAAAATAATCCAAACAGAGACTTGACTTGGCATGAACAGACTTAACTTGAACAGACTTGACTCACCAACAGCAGGTTACAACATCAATACTCGACAGGAGACAATGGCAACATGAGGGCTATTTATATCAAACAATACAGATCACATGACAAGAACCAACCAATGAGAGAAAGGACACATGACTAAGACAACCAATGAGAACATGACACATGAACCAAAGAACCAATAACAGGATAACATGAGGGTAAGGGACTCACATGAATAGACAAGGCAAAAATGGTTAGGGGGTGTGCCCGAAGCTTGAATCCGTAATTCGAATCTTTCCAAACACGATATTGGGATACGGCAGATTGCGGGGAGAATGGGGGGGGGATCATGATGTCGGCCCAACATCGTGATGTCTCTGCGATGGACTATCGGTCCAACCCTATTACATATCCCCCCCTCTAAGGGCGGCTCCAGACGCTCAAACAAAACCCAAAAATATCCAGGAAGGTGGTAAAGCAGAGGCAGAACAGGGGGGAGGGATGGAGGGCCAGGCCCATGCAGGGGACAGGATCAGAATCGCAGAACAGTGGTGGGCTGTGGAGCAAAGGGCAAGACCATGGGCCATGGTGCAGTGGTGGCCCTGGACCATGGGGCAATGGCAGACCTGGGCAGTGGAGCCATGGTGGACCAGGGCCATGGAACAGTGGCAGACAGTGAAGCAATGGAGGTCCTGGGCCATATAGCAGAGGCAGACAGTGGAACAGTGGAGCAGGAGACCACCTGGTCAGATCCAGAGGAGCATGGAGCCATGGCGGAGCCGACAGAGCAGGAAGGTATGGCGGAGCAGGCAGGGCAGGAAGGTATGGCAAACAGCAGCCATAACAAGACAGGCAGAGAGTTTGTGGATGGTCTCCTTGGCCATAACAGGATAGGCAGAGAGTTCATGGACAGCCTCCATGGTCATGACAGGGCAGACTGTGACTTCATGAATGGCCTCCTTGGCCGTAACAGGACAGGCAAAGGGTTCAGAAGTGGCCGCCGCCTCGGGAGGTTCTGCAGCGGAAGTTGCTGCCCACACACTCAGGATAGCTACCGCCATAACAGGAAGTACTGAGGATAGGGGATCAGTCTCTGTGATAGCCCGTGCTGAGGCCCTGGGGATACCAGCTGCTCGCACTGACATCAGAGGTGGGTCCATCACACTGGCAATCAGTCCTGGCCCAAGCTCTGAATCCGCAGGAGCTTGGGTACTATAGACATGACGTGAGCAGACTGTGGCTTGGCAGACATGACGGGAGCAGACTGTGGCTTGGCAGACATGACGTGAGCAGGCTGTGGCTTGGCAGACATGACGGGAGCAGGCTCTTGCTTGGCAGGCATGATGTGAGCAGGCCATGTAGACTCCGACGTGACGTGAATAATTCCAGACATGACGTGTAAATACTCTGGTGTGGAAGATACTGGAGGATAGCAGGGTTCCTCATCAGCGATCCCCACAGTAAATGGTGAACCAGCCAGCAACAAAGCAAAGTCAATATATCCTTCAAGAGTCCATTGAGGGGTATTGCGTGGCGTTAAATGTGATCTTTATCCAAACCAAAACGAAAAATGTCTTTCAGGAAGGTATCATGAAAGTCCACCAAATGACACAACTTACAAAATCCGCCACATAATCCTCAATGGGCCGGTTTCTTTGGCAAAGTTGAACAAGACGATCTGTTGAGTTCATTTTTTGGTCGAGTATTCTGTAACAAGCAGTCCACTGAAGGTGAGTTTAAGAACCCAATTGCAGCTTTATTCCAAAAGTAATCCAAAATACAAAAAATAATCCAAACAGAGATTTGACTTGGCATGAACGGACTTAACTTGAACAGACTTGACTCACCAACAGCAGGTTACAACATCAATACTCGACAGGAGACAATGGCAACATGAGGGCTATTTATAGCAAACAATACAGGTCACATGACCAAGACAACCAGTGAGAACATGACACATGAACCAATAGCAGGATAACGTGAGGGTAAGGGAATCACATGACTAGACAGGAACCAGGACAAGGCAAAAATATCAAAATAAAAGACAAGAAAACAATGAACAAGGAACAAAAACCCACGTTACACGTATAAATCCCTTTAATTAATATTTTGAATTAGTTTCTGCTGTGTTTGACATTAGTTTTTTTTTATGTTTATTTAGTTTTATAAATATTTTGTTTATTTCAGTGAATAAAAAATTACAACAAAAATAAAACTAAATAAAATAAATTTACTAAATAAAATATAACTTTTTATGCTGTAGTTTTGACTTTTATGTCATAACTACTTTTTTTTTTTACATAATTATGACTTTTTATGTGATTAATGTCTTTTTAATGACTTGTTTTTGTCACTTTTGACATTTTATTCCATAATTGTGACAAAAATATTAATTTTGTATGTGCGAATTATGACTAGTTATGACATGTCAAAATTACATCTTTTAATGTCACAATTGACTTTTTATGCCAGAACTTTTTGTCAAATTTGACTTTTTATTTCAAAATTATGACTTTTTATCTCCTAATTTAAACTTTTTATGCCATACACTAAAACATTTTTAGTGTAGAAACAATTTTCACCCATAAATTGCTAGTACATTTCACAAATAATTACAAACAGCAAGTAACTTTAATTTTATTTCAGTGAAAGTTTATTTAGTAAAATGTTTGGCTTTATTTTTCATTAATTATAATAACCCTGTTCTGAACATCCAGCAACATCAATAATCACAGACAAAAAAAATAAAGTGAATAAAAAAAAAATCATATTTGTGAAATATAAATGTAACGATATATAATAGCTGAAATACAAATAGCAAAAAACGGTTGAATCTATTATTATATATAATACATATTTGTGAATACGAACATAAATATAACAATATAATATATAATGAATAGCTGAATACAATTTGCAAACATTGACAACTGTTAAATGCCAGTAGGCAATGAGGAAAGTGTGTGTGTTTCAGGTTTGAAGTGAAAGAAAGAGGAGAAGAGTGAGGAAGTCCAGATGTGGTTGTGGGATGTTGAGGTGGAAATGAGCAGAACTGTGCGGCTGAAGCGTGGGTCAGATGAATGGGGACATTATATGTGGAGACGGCCGCTGTGTGTTTGATGTATGGCTCAGAGGTCAGCGGGTGTGAGACCCGTGTGTGTGTGTGTGTGTGTGTGTGTGTGTGATGGCCAGGCCAGGGAGGGATGCGGTTGCTAAGCAACAGACTAACCAGAGTGGGATTAATTTCCACGTGCAGAAGATGAGCAGCGTCAATCACAGCCACGCTCGTTCATCAGAGCACAGAAACTGTGGCTAAACACTCTCTAAACACTCATCCGTCTGCTGCTGTCAGTCCAAGAGAAAGGATTTGATAGTGGTGGAGTTCAGCTCAACTGGAGTAGGATGCTTTCAAATCTTTTTTTACTTTGACAATCTGAAATAAAAGTATAACTGGTCGGACTGATCCAGTTTACTTTGGCTTTAACTGCCAATGTGTACATGTACACACTATCATTCAAAAGTTTATGGGCAGTAAGAATTTTAATGTTTGTGAAAGAAGTCTCTTCTGCTCATCAAGGCTGCATTTAGTTGATCAAAAATACACAAAAAAATCTGAAATATTATTACTATTTAAAACAGCTGTTTTCTATGTGAATATCTGTTAAACTGTAATTTATTTCTGTGATGCGCAGCTATATTTTCAGCATCATTACTGCAGTCTTCAGTGTCGCATGATCTTCAGAAATCATTCTAATATGCTGATTTGCTGCTCAAGAAACAGTTCTGATTATTATCAATGTTGAAAACAGTTGTGCTGCACAATATTTTTGTGGAAACTGTGATATAGCGTCTATTCTCTGATCTCTGTCTCTCATCTAACCTGGTGGACATGTACTCATGCATCACACACTGACTGATATACACACACACACACACACACACACACACACACACACACGCACACTCTCTCTCTCTCTCTCTCACACACACACACACTCACACAAACTCACACACACTCTCTCTCTCTCTCTCTCACACACACACACACACACACACTCACACGCACACTCTCTCTCTCTCTCTCTCTCACACACACACACACACACACACACACACACGGTATATCTTAAAATCTATCTTTCAACGTTGTCCATTTTCTCACATAAAAAAGAGGGACGGACAGGTATATGACAGCAGGACTTTTTACCCATAAACCCCTTCACTAGTGAACACAAAGATCAGTGCTGCTCCCAACATATTATCAAGCTTAGAAAAAAGCATGTCCCAAATCATATCTTTAATGTATCTTTAAAAACTATTTAAATAGTATCATTCAGATATGAAAGCATAATTATTACAAAGCCATAATTATTAAAAGTCATAATTTTTTGTCATAATTATCACTTCCATGTCGATTTTGTCTTTTTTCTTTCTTAGTTCTTCTCAACTTCGACCTCTGTCAATTTTGACTTATGTCATAATTGTTTTTCTGCTTTTAATTTCATACAATTCAAAATTATGATAACTTTTTATGTCACAGTTATGACTTTTTATGTGACAACTTTAAACTTTTTAATTTCATGTTTTTATGTCAATTTCAACATTTCATTTCATAATTATGACAAAAATCTAAATTTTCATGTGTGAATTAATCATATGTCATAATGACGTTTTACTTCGTAACTTTGCCAATTATAACATTTCATTGTATTATTATGACTTAGTATCATTTTGACTCTTTATTTCATAATTATGACTGTTTATCTAATGATTTCTACTTTTATGCAATACACTCACCAAATTTGGTGTGGAAACAATTTTCACTCAGACATAACTAGTAAATTTGACAAAAATTACACCAACACATTGAATTAAACAACAAATTCTGAAGTAGAACATTTCTCATAAAAACTCTAATAATTTAAATATTTTTTACAGTGTAATTATGAATGTTTATGTCAAAATGATGCTTTACCAAACCATATTTCTTTATCCTATGTGGAAGAAATGAGCTTCAGTTTGAGGCAGACTAAATGACAAAGTCAAAATTATAACAAAAATCAAAAATTGTATGTGTGAATTATGACTTTTTGTCATAACCTTTTGTCAATTTTGACTTTTTATTTCATAATTATGACTTAGTGTCTCATAAATTTAAGGGAGAGTAAATGAGGTCTTTTTTTATTTTTGCATGAACTGTCCCTTTAAGGGCTTTATTGCTGCTGAAAGTTAATCATGACTGCAGAAACATCTCATGTAAATTAGAAGTGTAGTGTCTAAAGCAAATAGTAATTTTTAATCACTTAAAAATATTTAGAATGAGAGAAATTATTCAAACTAAAAAATAGCAATGCAAGTTAATGGCACATAATCAAACCAAAGTGCACAGCGTGAAAGCAGCTCACAGCTCTCTGAAATTAACTCAAAATGTTCCTGGACAAATATTAGGTTTGTGTTAAAACTGATGATCTTTTATAACCTCTGTCAACACAGACAAATCCAGCCGGACAAAGACTGTTATTGTGTGTGTGTGTGTGTGTGTGTCTCTAATAGAAAATCACATTCAGAAAATTGTGAGAATCAAATTGTGTCAAAAGAAAAAATATGTGTGTGTGTGTGTGTGTGTGTGTGTGTGTGTGTGTGTGTCCGATAAGATCTGCTACTGTCTTCACTTTAAGGGCTTCACTGATAACATTAAAACACACTCTGAAACAATGGCAGGAGAAATGACACAGCATTCAGACCTTTGACAAACACAGAGACAGCAATATTATCAACCCTCAACATATAAAACAAAGTGTGCGGCTCATATTCTGAGTTTAAACTCTTTTTGGACATCTTTTTATGTCATGACTTAATCTCAATTTTGACTTTGTTTCACAATTTTGACTTTACGTCATAATTTTGACTTTTATGCCAGAAAAATTACTTTTGAGTCATATTTCATTGAAGGTGTTTTAAAATCTGGCAAATCTGATACATAAATGAAATATAAATTTTTGTCATAATTTTTACTTTTTATATCAGTTTTTACATCATAATTATGACTTTTATGTCAAATTCAACTTTGCTTGTCATCGTTTTTTTTTTTTCAGTTTCGACTTTTTATTTAATATTTTTTGACCTATTTCGTGATTTCATCTTTTTTTGTCATATTTATGACTTTTAATCTCAATTTGACTTTTTACATCACCATTTTGACTTTTATGTCAGAAAAATAAATAACAACTAGTGACTCATTTGAGTCATATTTTATTTATTTGAAGGTATTTTATGAGAAACATCTGAGTTTTGGGAAATTTTTATATTTCAGACTTATTATGACAGGCAAAGTGAAGTTTGAGACGTTATTAAGATTTCTTATGAAATCCTAAAGACACATTCGAGATACATATTGCCGTCTTTTTCTTAGGAGAAACATCTGAGAAACTTCTACACTGAGATTTTTCTTTCCTATGCGTACAGTAGCGTCATTGATGAAGCACAAGAAGCAAATCAGTTTAATGATGCAACATGCACTTACCTGATTAGCACAGATAAGACAGCCGGCAACATTAAGATAACGTTAAGATAACATTGAGATAACGTGAGAATAATGAGGGTCTGTAGCAGAAACATTAAACACTGATCTGTCCGCCTCACATTTGATGAATTTTACATCCTGATCAGTTCATACTGTTTGTTGTGAAGTAATTAATATTCAAAATGACATACAATGTAAACGACTATGAATGATAAACGACTTTCTCTCTTAAAAGGAATAATTCACCCCCCCCGCCCCAAATGGCAGCATTTACTCACCCTCATGTTGTTCCAAACCGTATGATTTTCCTTTCTCCTGTAGAACACCAAAGAAGATATTTAGAAAAATTTCACGAAGCTCTTCATCAAGCGGAACTATTTCTTTAACGCTTTTAACCTGACACCATGTAATATGGAAAAATGATAAAATATTGATTTGTTCCTGACAAATATTTGACAGGCAGACAGTAGATGTCAGAGGTAGTAATTGCAATCTTCTGCAGAGCAATTAGCAGCTGTAATATAAATTAAACAACACGGTCTGAGCTAAGGCCAGCAGAAACAAGATTAACAGGTCGAGACCTCATCTCAGACAATCTCCTCCCATAAAACACCAATCTCTCCTAATGTTTTTTGTCAAATGCATTTCAGTCAAATTACACTTCTAATGCAGGAAGGAACATATATTTTTATATTTTTAGTGGAATTTGTTTAGCTGAGCATCACTATCAGTACTGATCATATTTACGGTTAGTGATGAACATCAGAGTGTATATTGCCCTGTATTATACAGTGCTTTTTTTTGTAGCTTTTAGTCCATGTCTTTACAACATGCTAGTGGATCTGTAAAATTCCCTGTAGACGTTTTCAAATCAAAGAGACTATTCCTCCCAGAGAGATTTCTCCTCACACATTCCCTGAGATATTAAGTCATAATTATGACAATGAGATAAAATGTCATAAATATGAAATAAAAAGTCATAGTTATGATATAAAAAGTTTAAATAATGACACAAAGTTAAAAGTTATGTTAATGTGAAAAAGTCACGACATTAAAAAAGTAAATTATGAGACATTAAGTCATAATTACGAGAATAAAAGTCAAATTATGAGATAAAAATTCACAAATTAAATAAAAAGTCATAATTATGATATTAAAAATTCAAAATTATGAGAGAAAAAGTCATTATGACATTAAAAAAGTAAATGATGAGACATTGTCATAATTATGAGAATGAAAGTCAAATTATGAGATAAAAAGTCATAAATATGATATAAAAAGTCATATTTAAGATATGAAGTCAAAATAATGACAAAAAGTCAAAAGTTATTAGATTAAAAAGTCACAACAATAAAAAAGTAAATTATGAGACATTAAGTCATAATTACAAGAATAAAAGTCAAATTATGAGATAAAAAGTCACAATTGAAATAAAAAGTCATAATTATGATATAAAAAGTCAACATAATAAACAATTCCAAATTATGAGAGAAAAGTCATTATGACATTAAAAAAGTAAATTATGAGACATTAAGTTGTAATTATTAGAATGAAAGTCAAATTATGAGATAAAAAGTCATAAATATGATATAAAAAGTCATAATTAAGGTATTAAAAGTCGAAATAATGAGGAAAAGGTAAAAAGTTATTAGATAAATAGTCACAACAATAAAAAAGTAAATTATGAGACATTAAGTCATAATTACGAGAATAAAAGTCAAATTATGAGATAAGTCATAAATGAAATAAAAACTCATAATTAAGATATAATTCTACTTAATGACAGTCCACATAATAAAAAAGTCAGTTATGAGAGAAAAAGTTATGACATCAAAAAGTAAATTATGAGACATCTAAGTCATAATTTCGAGAATAAAAGACAAATTATGAGATAAAGTCATAAATATGACTTAAGTGAAAATTGTGAAGTAAAAATTCATAATTATAAGATTATATGCCAAAATGATAAAATTAGAAATCATAATTATTATATAAAAAAAAAAAATTATGATATAACGTCAAAATAATAACAAAAAGTAATGAGAGAAAAAGTCATTATGATGAAAAGTTGAAAATATGAGATACTAATTCATCATTTTGAGAATATTTTCTCAAAAATATTCATTATGTAGTCATTACTACGAAAAGTTGAAAATATGAGATACTAAGTCATAATTTTGAGAAAATAAGTCAAAATAAAAGATAAAAAGTCAATTATGAAAACAGTGGAAATTATGACATTAAAAAAATAAGTACAGGCAATCAGCTCAACTAATGAAAACTTTCGAGACCATCAGAGAGGATCCGTTACTTTGGCCGACATCAGCAAGAAAACAGCAATCAGATAAGTGAGGCCTGGAATGCTGGGTAATTTTTTATTTGATAATACATTTAACCTGTGTATCAGCAGCAGACAGACACGGAGACTCTACAGATAATAAGTCATGCTGCGTTTGTGAGTGTCAGTAACACTGATAAACTCGTGTTTAAGGAAGCGTCTTTTCTGATCCTGTATTCTCAGTCTCTGGTTTCTTATTAACTATCCAGGTTAACGTGAGCTCCTCTCTGTCACGACAGAGTAAACATACCGAATAGTCATATATTTATTCAAGACTCATTACCAAATGAAAGAAAGAGAGATTTCAGTGCAGGCTTGAACAGAGGATGAGATAATGAGCCAATCACGTGTGTATGTTGACCTGACGTGGTAAGAAATAAAGCTTTTGTAATGGAACAACAGCAAAGCAATTCTAGTGTGGTGGGGGTTGTTAGTATATTAGTAACTAGTAATCTAAAGAGCAAAATAAGAGGTTGCAGGATCAAACGACACAAAAGCAGATTTGAAAGCCCAACACAATCTTATTCAATTCACTACTATTTTAAGTTTTGCCGAATTGGTGGCTAATTTGTACGAATCTCACTAGTACGTTTTTGCACGATCTGCTTATGCCCCACTGATAGTTAGGTTTAAGTGTGGACCTTCATACATACTAATCATAAGTTTTCATACAAATCACAGCATACAAATTTATCCGAAAATGCCACTATGTAAAATACATACGTTTAGCAACTGTACAATCTGCTTATGCATGACTGATGAATAGGTTTAGGGGTGGACCCTCATGCTTACTTTTTTCTACAAATCATGTTTCATGTGTTTCTACAAATATGTTTTTGCACAAATCACAGCTTACAATTCATATGAAAAATGCCACCATGTAAAATATTTACATTTAGTAACTACAATCTGCTTATACCCCACTTATGGTTAGGTTTAAAAGTGGACTTTCAGGTGTTTAAAAAAATATATATATATCGTACAATTTTGTACGAATTGTAGCATATAAATTCATACAAATCACAGCGTATAAATTCAAGCAAACAATGCCTCTACGTAAAATACTTACATTTAGTAATTGTACGATCTGCTTATGTCCTACTGATTGTTAGTTTTAGGGGTGGACCGTCATGCTTACTTTTTTCGAAAATTTGTACGTTTTTGTATGAATCACAGAATACGGCACTACGTAAAAAAGTCGTATATTTTCATACAAATCATGTTGTACAATTTCATGCGAAAAACCACTAATTAAATCACTTATGTTTAGTTACACATCATTGGCTATTGACACCACAATACTAAATGCTTGAAAAACAATCAACTCAGAAAAAAATGGAATTAAACAATAAAGGCCCATTCGCACTGGAAATGGATGGAAATAATAACGCTAACCATAACAATATATATATTTGTTTATTTTAAGAGAAAACATAGCTGCAGCAGTGTGTGCTTTAAAGTTGGATGGATTATGATTGGCCGTCTATGATTTTTATCATTCATGTTTGCCTTTTTCTGAAAATCGTACATTTTCACACAAATTGTGAATTCATACAAAATCGTAAAATAATTCAATTTTCTCGTGAGATCGGGTTGGAAGGCCAGTCTATATTAGAGAGGACATCGCAATGCTAACTGCTTAACAAGCATTCAGCTCAGAAATACACTGAATTCAACATTAATCTCCCATTCATACTTAGAACAAAAATATAAAGATAACCATAACGATATAGTTATTGTTATAGTTGTTACTGCACTCATTTCTCAATAAAATGCTCCAATTTATGAATAACAAGTGGTTCTCTAAGTCATGTGATTATTAAACCGCTTCACAGGAGCAACTATAAATGTGCGCTGTGCTGTACGATACCTTTTGACAGGCAAAATTAAGCATGAAAATGACTAAATGAACTGAGGCAACTAAAATGGTTCATATTGGCTATCTCAAAAAAAGTGAATGAGAAAATGAATGAAAATAAAATGAAAAATGACTCTGGAAATTATTTTGGAAAATGTGCTATCACTGCATCCCTAGTTGTGTTGTGGACTATTCTCTGGTATTTACAGCGATTTTTAAAACTTTATGGTTATAGTTATCATTATAGTTATCATTCCTGGCGTGAAGAGGCCTTAAGAGTATTAAGAAAATATTATTTGTATTTGATCTGAAGTATGTTCAGGGAGCTGATCCTGCAAATAAAAAATTACCCAGACAAATGAAAAATTATTCCAGACATCAACTATCTGATCGCTGTTTTCTTGCTGATGTCAGCCAAAGCAACAGATCCTCTCTGCTGGTCTAGAAATATTTCTTTAGTGGAGCTGACTTTCTGTGCTGATCTTTTTATGCCATAATTTCCACTGTTTTTATTTCATAATTATGACTTTTGATCTCATATTTTGATTTCTATTCTTAAAACTATCACTTAGCATCTCATATTTTCGACTTTTTGTCAACTTTGGCTTTGTCATTATTTCAACTGTCAGTTATGTTTATATTTTGGAAAATGTGCTATCACTGCATCCCTAGTTGTGTTGTGGACTATTCTCTGGTATTTACAGCGATTTTTAAAACTTTATGGTTATAGTTATCATTATAGTTATCATTCCTGGCGTGAAGAGGCCTTAAGAGTATTAAGAAAATATTATTTGTATTTGATCTGAAGTATGTTCAGGGAGCTGATCCTGCAAATAAAAAATTACCCAGACAAATGAAAAATTATTCCAGACATCAACTATCTGATCGCTGTTTTCTTGCTGATGTCAGCCAAAGCAACAGATCCTCTCTGCTGGTCTAGAAATATTTCTTTAGTGGAGCTGACTTTCTGTGCTGATCTTTTTATGCCATAATTTCCACTGTTTTTATTTCATAATTATGACTTTTGATCTCATATTTTGATTTCTATTCTTAAAACTATCACTTAGTATCTCATATTTTCGACTGTTTGTCTTAACTTTGGCTTTGTCATTATTTCAACTGTCAGTTATGTTTATATGATAAGTTATATATTAACTTTGTATATCATAATTATGACTTATTATCTCATAATTTTGACATTTCTAATGTTTAATGTTTTTGCCTTTTTATGTAATAATTATTACTTTTTTATCTCATAATTTGACTTTTATTCTTGTAATTATGACATATGTCTCATAATTTATTTTTTTAATGTCATGACTTTTTCTCTCATAACTGACCTTTCATTTCCATGTCATTATTTCATATCATATTTTTTTTCATATCATAATTTTTTATATCATAATTTTGACTTCTCATAATTTTGACATTTAGAGTAATCTCATAATCCTTATGTCATATTTTTGTCTTTTTATCTCATAATTTGACTTTCTCATAACTATGACTTAATGTCTCATAATTTCTTTTTCTAAATGTCACAATGACTTTCTCTGAAAACTTTGACTTTTTGTCATTATTTCAACTTTATATCCTAATTATGACTTCTTATCTCATAATTGACATTTAATCTCGTAATTTTGAATTTTTATGTCATAATTTGACTTTTTATTTCATATTTGACCTTTTATCTCATAATTTGTTATTACTATTAATACAATAATTACTATTGTTACTATTGTAATTAAGACTTTAAATCTCATCATTTAATAATTTTTTATATCATAATGACTTTTTGTCATTATTTAACTTTTTATAATATTATGACTTCTTATCTCATAATTTTGTCATTTAATCTCATAATTATGTATGACATAATTTAAATTTTTTGGTAAAGTTCATTTAAAATCAATCTATAAAAGAAATGAAAATATTATGAGCTGATCCTTACTGTTAATCAGCAAAGCTGAGCTGATTGAGCTGATCCTCTGCTGATCTGGAAGAGTTCACATGTTGAGCTGATCGTCTCTGTTGATTCGGCTGGGTGAACATTAACCTACAAACACACAAACACTTAATAG
>NW_015548202.1:951289-958928 GCF_001515605.1 Sinocyclocheilus anshuiensis | reverse complement strand
GTGTGATACTCAATGGCAAAAACAGCAACCATCTTCCAGAACACTCACGCTTCCGACACACCGGGGGAATTTCACACTTCCATTCATGTTTAATTGAAAAGCTCATCCCAGTTGAGGTCATATCACAGCGTGTCAGATAAAAACCTGTTAGTTTCTCTCTCCTCTCTGAGGAACTGCAGGATGGTGTTAGGATCTGCCCTGAGCCCCCGAACACTTTTAATAGTGCGCTGTACATCACCGCTCTGGTGTTTCTGTCTGTCCTCAAATCAAGAAACGCAGGTGGATAATGATACGAGTCTCTGAGAGACTTAGAAACCTCAACAGAAGTCATTCGCCATCTATTGACTTTATACTTTATCATCCTGCTAAGGGAAAGTGGCTTTGGACTCCAAGTACAGCAGCCAGAACATTCATAACACAAACATGCACAAGAAAGGAAGGAAATAAATAAATCAATAAATAAATAATATTATAAAACACATAAACTACACTAGTATTAATAAAGAAAATAAATATAATATATAATAATAGTAAAAATAATCCACATCCAACATGTAGTCTCTAAATAAATAAATACACACATAAAATATGATAATTGTGTTATCATCTTCTTCTATATTAATAATAATAATAATAATTAAAAGAAAAGAATAACCCACATCCTGCATGCAGTCTCACATAATGAATTTTAAAATAAACAACAAATAAAAATGACATACTACACATCATATTGTAAAACATTATATAAACCATAATAATAAATAAAATTAAAAAAAAATTACAATTTACAAAGAATAATCCACATCCTGGATGCAGTCTCACAGAATGAATTTTAAAATAAACAAATAATAAATAAAAATTATATACTCCACATTATATTATAAAACATTATATAAACTATAATAATAATAATAGTAATAATAATAATAATAAAATGTATTTACATAACCAATACAACCACAGAATAAGACTTTTGTAAAGTCCAGTCAAGTTTGGAGCTGATCAAAAACCATCACATAAAGTTTATTCAACTAATGGCAAATGAATGGAAAACATGTAGAAGCTGTTTATGCAAAATTAAAATGTACCAATTATTGCTTTTGATGTTCCTCATTTGTAAGTTGCTTCAGATAAAAAAAGCATCTGTTAATTGAATAAATGTAAATATCACATATATAACTCGGATACCTTCTACTGGACCTGATCACCATTCACTTTCACTGTACAAAAAAATTACAGCATGAATTTTCTGGAAGACAGAAAGTACGAATATGCAATGCTCGTTTCAGGTGATCTATTCCTTTAAGAAAGACACAGCAGTCTCAGGTTGGTTGATAAACTCTATTCTCCTCTCCATTATCATTTCAATAGTGTCGTTGCAGCAGGACTAAAGTGCCGGCCTTCCCTGGTGCCCATCTGAGTGGGTTTCACACCCTCCATCTCTCTGTCACCTCCTCATCATCTTCATCACCAGCAGCTCCTCTGCGCTCGCCCTGAAGTGTTTTAAGGTGTGTGTCCTGCGGCCCGCGGCTTTGGGACGCGCTGATGAGGAGATGATGAGGGCTTCTGCATGAATAAATGATCGCGTGCAGAATCCACCGGAGGAAATAGAGCCAGCGGCTAATGAGGAAGTGTTTCCTCCTCTGGAATGGTTTTATACGCCAGAAAATAAAGCACGACCCACGCTTCGTAATTACTAATGTCTCGAGTGCATTCCTGCCCATGAATTAATGATGCCAGTAGATGGGATGGTGTGATATTAGTACCGTTTTTTCCCTCCTCTCGCCATCAAATCAACTTTTTAGATGAGTAAAACTAAATGGGAGTGTGGCGTAATCGCCCAAACGAGTCTCGGAGCAGCTCCATTTCGGGCGATCCCAATGCAATTAATTAATAAACGTGTTTTCCTTGTTTTTTCAGCTAAAAATGTGATTGTTCAAGTCTTGAGCTGCAGCATCTGTTTGGCTGTAAAGCAACTCATTCAGCTGCAATGCCAATGAATAAAGGGGAAAAATTTAAGATTTTTGGCACACAGTCATCAGAGACTGGCAACTGACCACAATATAGACCAATCAATGGAAGAAACCTGTACTGAATATTTGTCTCTGTACGCTCCATACAAACTGAACAGAAGCAGAATACAAGCTACTCATCATATAAAGTTGTTAAAGCAAAAGTCAGTTCACTCTTTGGTCATCTTGGTAAAACTATTTTCTCTATAGCTGACGGTCGAGAAAGTACAGCTCCGTCTAGCTGAATGAGGAACGGCTCAAACCCCAGAAAAATAAATAAGTAAATAAATTCTATAGAAGCCAATTTCTGCCACATGAGGGGAAAAAAATCATGTTTTGGTAAATCAAAATTATGATCAATTAATAATAATTATAAGTAGTGCTGTCAAACGATTAATCGCGATTAATCACACCCAAAATAAAAGTTTTTGTTTACATAATATATGTGTGTGTGCTGTGTATATTTATTATGTATATATAAATACACACACATGCATGTATATATTTCAGAAAAATATATGTTTATATATTAAATATATTTATTTATAATATAAATTATATGAATATAAATATAGTCATGAATATACATGTAAATATTTTCAAAATATATACTGTATGTGTGTATTTATATATACATAATAAATATATAAAGAACATAATAACATATATTATGCGAACAAAAACGTTTATTTTGTATGCGATTAATCACGATTACTTGTTTGACAGCACTAATTATACGTAATTATAAGTCAAAATTATGAGATACTACGCAAGTCATAATTATGTTGAAATTATGACAAAAAGTTGAAATTATGATAAAAAGTCATCATGACATTAAAAACATTTTGCATCATAATTGACTTATTTCATATTTTGACTTCTTATCTCATAATTATGAATCATACTTATGCTTTTGTCATAACTTAAATTCATAACTTTGACATTTATAGTTAAAACTAATCTCATAATTATGAATCAGTATCTCATAATTTCAACCTTTTATGTCATCATTTCTTGTATCTCATAATTCAGAGTTTGTCATTATTTTGTCATACTTATGTTTTTGTCACAATTTCGACTTTTTATGTCATAATTATGATTTCTCTCATAATTTTGACATTTAATCTCAATTTTTTTTAGTTCATAATTATGACTTTTAATCTCATAATTATGAATCAGTATCTCATAATTTTGACTTTTTATGTCATGTCTTTCTCAATTATTTTGTCATACTTATGTTTTTGTCATAATTTAGACTTTTTATGTCATAAATGTGACTTCTCATCTCATAATTTTGACATTTAATCTCATTATTATCACTACGTATCTCATAACTGTAACTGTGTCAATGACTTTTTCTCTCATAACTGACTTTTTGTCAGTATTTCAGCTTTTTATTTCCCAATTGTTTTTATATCATAATTTGAATTTAAAAATTACGACTTCTCATCTCATAATTTTGACCTTTAATCTCATAATTGATTTTTTACGTCAATGACTTTTTCTCTTATAACTGACTTTTTGTCATATTTTGACTCAGATAATTATGACATTTTTATTTCATAGTTTTGTCATCTAATCTCACAATTATGTAATAACAATAATGTAACTGAAAAACATGCTAATTTAAATCTAAAAGTGTGTTAAACAACAGCATATAACTAAAAAATTGTTTTGCTACAACAAAAATGGTGAGTGCTGAGTTTATTGGTGAATCGTTTATTCGATTCATTCCAGTGAATCTGTTCATTCAAACCCTTCAAATGAACCAGTTCACCAAAATGAATTGGTCGGTCAACAGCATGAGGTTCGGGCCAAAAAAACCAAACCAAAAACAGTCTTACAATGACATAAATGTTTCAGAAACATGATGTTTACTCATTTTAGATGTTAATATAACAACATGAGACATTAACAGACGGTTCCAGAATCCACTGGTCACCCATACGTCCATCCTTATCTTGTCCTGTCCCGTCCTTCCTGAGATGAACGGGCCGCTCCTCATCACACGGGGCGGGGTTCAGGGCAGAGGTAGCGGGGGAAATAGTTAACCCTCATGTCCAGACCGAGCGCAGCACGTGTGGATCTTCATTAACCTCCACGCAGGTGAACCGTTCATCTCGGAGAGCCACTTATTACCGGCAATAACACGAGCACGGCCGCCTCGTTCTCTTTTTTCAATTAAAGAAGGAGCAGTGTTTCATTAACCCCTCGCTGCTCCAGTTGGCCCCGCGCGTGCCAGCCTTGTTTGGGGTCTGCGGTGAAGAGGCCCATATTTTACGGCAAACTATCGCCGAGTTTCGCCGTCTGACAGCCACCTGCCCGATCCGGCCTGAAATATCGTGGCGTGTGCAAGAGAGCAAATCATATTTCCTGAGATCGGCCACTAATAAGGTGAATTCACTTAGGAGGAAAATGAGATAAAGACCATCAGACCTCTGATACACAGAGAAATTAAGTGGACATAAAGGAGAGTCGTTATTCTTTACAGGACAAAACTGAGACAAAGTCAAACAGAGAGTCTGTTACTGCTCAGAAACAGAGGCCTGAGCAAATCTGCTTCAGTGTTATTCTGGCATCACTGAGATACTATTATAGTGTTTTTATTTTTTTAATTAGATGTAATTTTTGTATTTTTTTTTATATTAAGTTGAAGTTTTAGCAATTTTGATTTTGTCATTTTAATTAGTTATTGTTTTTTTTAAATATGTGTATTAGGCTATAGTTTTTAGTACATCCCAAGTTAAACTAAATGAAAATGATAAATGCTGCTATGATGACTAGCTTAAAGTAAGTTCATTTTTATATTTCATTTAATTTTCATTTATTTTATTTTCATTCAATTTTGGCATTTTTCTTTTGAACAACAGTAAGAAATCATAGACTGGCACATGTAAATGTGAAATTATAAAACTATTAGTAAGAACTCCAAACTGTGTTTAATACAATAAAAAAATTATATATATATATATATATATTAAGCCTATTGTTAGTACCACTACTTTTAATTATTAGTAACACATTTTTTTTTTTACCATTTATTATTAAATTATAAAAAAATTGTATTCTCATTATGGCAGTGGGAAAACAAACAAACAAATAAACTGTACAGTATGGATCAGTGTTATTATTAACTTAAAAAAACACATTTTAAAAGAAAAACTAACTGAAAAAAAAAATATATATACTTATTTTATTTCAGTTAGTTGCCAAGGCCAGTAAGTTGAAGTAATATTAATAAAATAACTAAAACGAAATACACTTCATAAAAAAACGAATAAAAATTACACCTAACAAAATTAACTACATTCAAAATTAAAACAAAATATAAAAAATAAAATCTTATTCAAAATATTAACAAAAACTATAATAGTATATCAATGATACTAAAATAGCACTAGTATGAATACAAAACAGCTTTTTAAATTAGAATCATTGTAGATTGCAGTAATGAGAATCTAATAAGAGTTGTCACTGAGGAGAACCACAAAAACCCATTACAATAATGAGAATTTGGGGGTAAAATGTTTTTTTTGAAAATAATGTCACAATGCAAAAAATCGTAATAGTCCAGAAAATAGATGAATTTTGTTTGTGCAAGGTATAATTTAATATTATGTTCCTCTTGTCATTGGCATGAAATATGCCATTGTGTTTGGTTCATAACAGAGGATTTCTTTGCAAAAAAAACATTTATTTTTGTTGGCATTAAGAGAGCTACTGTAACTCCACTGGAATTTCCTCCTCCTCTTTTTATGCTCTTGACTTTGAAACACAAACACAACATTTTAGCTGTATATCAGGTTTATGATCTTTCTCTGACAAAAGAACACCGTTAAAGGTGTTTATTCGACCGAATCGAAGATCATTATAATACACTTGAATCGTGAGATGTTTTGCATTAGTGCTTACTTAAGAGTGCCAGAAAGATAAAAAAGCAGGAAAAGAGAAAAAGAGAGATATTGTTTGTTTGGTTATAGTTCAATAAGAATACTACACACTTCTGCTTAATGTAAGAGCAGACCCTTATTCAAACAAACTCTGTGTCTCTTGAACTCAGAGAGAAGAGAATAAATCACACTGACACAAATAAACAGATATGCATATACTTTCCAACCAGTTTAAACATTCTGGGAGTCTATTTATGCTGTGTGCATGCATGTATTTGTTTGTAGCAGCCCAGTCTTACAAGGGCAACTTTGTCAGCTTACCACGGAAACATTGTCTGGTAACATTTTAACCATGTATTGGAGGAATCCATTAAGTTTTCGGATGCTATCTTGCATTTGAGTTACACAAGAATAAGAAATACTAAGAATTTCTCACTTAAAGAGAACCAATTTACATTAAAATCAACTGCTGGCAAAGATATTGGAGATTTCTCTGAAATAGATAAATAAGACTTTCTGGAATTCTCCAAAATAAGGTAAAAATGTTAACTAATCAGAGGTGGTAAAGTGTTTTTTCCTTGAGAGTGTGTTAGTTTGTATTTGTACAGTATGTGGTTAATGAGTTATATGCCGCGTTTACACTGTCAGCTGTTTCAATTTTTTTCATGCATATCAGGGATATCTTCATGTGCAATTTTTTTTTGCCATTGCTGCTTCATAACAAATTGGTTCAGTCAGGTCTGAAATCTTCACTTGATGTTCAGGTCATGTTAACAAGTGCATGAGAATTTAATGAATCATTAATTATGTTTTCATCCGAGTTGCAAATTAAATTTATCACAATATCATAAAAAATACATAAAATAAGCGTTTCCATCTAAATGTGTTCAAGAGAAGAAAATATTAATTTCCAGAGTAATAATCTATTATTTTTTATTTATAATTTTATTTTGAAATAAGAATAATTCAATGAGAATCTAGTGTTGTCACTGAGGATAACTACAAAACCTCAAAAAAACTAAATGCATTAAAAAACATTCAAATGCATTACAGTAATTTAATGTGTTCAAGAAAGTAAAATTATATATATTTTTGTAATTTTGAATATTTATTTGCATATTGGTGTTTCCATCCATTCATTTTCATGCACAATCCCAAAATTTGCATGAAAACGTGTTGATGAAAACTCTGCTATTGGGAATTAAAGTACATGTACTGCACAAAATTGAGGGTGAAAACATGCTATTCGACTGCACTGCACAGTTTGCACAAATATTAGTGCAGCGATAATCAGATTCCACCCACTGATAGCACAGCACGGAGCAGTTTTAATGACGCAGTGCAGACTCACCGTGGCACTGGACCTCAGGATTGCCCCAGAACAGTTCCCTGCACTCCTCACATGTCGTCCCTCCAAAACCAGGCTTACAGGAACACTCACCGGTCAGCTGAGACAGGCAGAAACACACAAAAAATAGTGTTTCATTCATGATTAAGTTGATTTGTGATTTAAAGGTGACATATTTTGCCCCTTTCTCTAATATGTAATATAAGTCTCTGGTGTCCCCAGAATGTGTCTGTGAAGCTTCAGCTCAAAATACTCCAGATCATTTATTATATAATTTTGAAAATGCCTATTTTTAACCTAACTCCCGCAAAGTATAAAAGTGGAGTTAATGCAGCAGAACAATTAATATATTTCAATTAAAACCTTTATAATATGTAAAAAAAAAAAAA
>NW_015548202.1:948275-951133 GCF_001515605.1 Sinocyclocheilus anshuiensis | reverse complement strand
TGTGTGTGTGTGTGTGTGTGTGTGTGTCTGTGTGTGATAATTCAATTTTTAGCTAAAAAAAACATAGGCTATAATTGTCATAAATCATAATTATATATATATATAGTAATAATTCTTCTTATGCCATAATTAGGCTATGACTTCGTATCTCGTAATCATAACTTTTTTTTTAATCTCATTATGTTTTTATTTTGTAATTTCAACTTTGACAACAAAATCATGACACAACCGTGATGTCTGACAAAAAAAAAATAAATAAATAAATAAAAAACAATCACGATACAATCATGCATTATTTCAGAACTTCAACGTTTTATGCCATAATTATGAATTAATTTAAATGTCATAATTTAAACTTTGATGACAAAAACACGAAATAACAAAAAAAAAAAAAACTGTCCATAATTTGGCATTTCTCAGTTTTAACAACAACAACAACAACAAAATCATAGACTAGTGGCTTTAAATCTGAAATAATAAAACTAGTTACATTCATCCATTAAAAAAAAAAAAGCATACATAATTGTGTGCAATTTTAATGAAAGCAATAAGCCTCTTTTGAGGCCATGTGTTGGTGATTTTACTTTGGTAAAAACTGGACTCACTCTAGTGTGTCTTTCTTCTGTTTTCTAGATCTATTTCTCTCTTCTGTCTCCAGTAGCAACAGCTATGATTGACAGCTGCATTCTAAAGGCCCGTCTCCACGGGAACAAGCGTGACCTTTTGCACACGGGCAGTTAGAGACATTCACTTTCATTTCTGACGGTGGGATCTCGTGTTTACGGCCTCATTCTCACTGCTGTAAATCACACCATCGCATCAATGTTATTAATAGCATAGGCAGTCATTCTCTATATAGGCTTCAAATTTGAGCTATTATTAATTTCTGATCTATATTTTCCACTGTTCTGCCATATATCTATTTTTATATCTAATTTATGTACATTTCTCAGCATATATATTTGCAATAAATAAATAAGTAAATAAAATCATAACAAAGAATAAATCTCAGAATCCTATTTATTTCAAATCTTTGTTCGTGGTAATATTTACGGCTTCACTGGATCTCTAGGAATAACGTATAAAGTGGTATAAAGTCTCTCCTCTGACCTGTAAACGTCTTGTTTGTTTGTGTTTGCTCAGGCTCTTGAAGCAGGAGGAGTGTGAGCTGCTGATTGGCTCTTAACCCCGGGTCGGGTCGGTATTGATCCTAGAATCAGTTTGAGGGTAATTTCTGTCTTGACGAGGGAGGCGGGAAGCGGTGAGTCACGAGTGTGAGACGCTGAAAAAACATCCAGAAACAGCAGATGAATCACACTGAGGAAACTCACACATGATCAGCAGGGTTTCTGGGTGGAACGGGGTTATTAACTATAAAACTGAAATAAAATAAAATATATAAAAAACTAAAAATGTAAATTTAATAAAAACTATGTAGACCTATTAAAAATAACTGATAAAAATGACAAAAACACACAACAAAAACTTTAACTAATAGTAAAATGAAGACAGAAATTAGAAAAATAAAATCGAATTCAAAATATGAACTAAAACTATAATAGTAGCCTATATCACGTATACTAAAATAATAGAATATTACAATAAAATATTGCCAACAAGGCCAAGCAGCAGAAAGAAAGAAGAAGCCTAACCTAACATAAAATAAACAGACAGACATTAAAAAATTATTTTCTAATCTGTTTGACCAATTCATTGGAAAGATCCACCTCAAAAGAATGATTTGTTCAGGAATCAAACATAGTTTTTTATAATTTATAAAAGATTCTATTTCAAATAAAGGCTGTTGTTCAAAGAATCAGTTTGACCAATCTCCTGGAAAGAATCACTTCAAAAGAGTGATTCGTTAAGGAATCAAACAGATTCTAAACAGATAACAGAAGATATAGGACACACTTGATTGTTGACATTGTAAATATTTAAAAACTTGCTTGTGAGCAGAATAATTTGTAGGCTAATCTTTTAAATAAAAACCGAAACTTATATTCAGTAAAGATGCATTAATTAAAAAATTGAATTTATAATGCTACGAAACAAAAAAGATGTCATTTATAATGTTACAAAAAAAAAAGTAATTTATAACGTTACAAAAGATTCTACTTCATATAAAGTCTGTTGCTCTAAGAATCTCAGCTGCAAAGAATCAATTCAAACGTTTTGATTCTAAACAACTCACAGAAAAGATGGGATACACAACTTGTTTGCTGAAATACCAAACAAATGAAACCTAGCAAATGAGAAAGGCAGTGCTTGTGTTTGTTTTATATTTAAAAATGATGGAAAAGAACTCGAGTCACCATACTGTGATGGTGTGTGTGTGTTTGAATCAGCCTGGGAGATAATCAATAGCGCTCAGATGTGTGTGTGTGTGGGTGTTATTCTTTCCCATCATGCCTCAGTCAGCTGTAGAGCATCATGACCGCAGGACCCATAATCCCTTCTGCTCCGTGTGGCATTTCTCTGGCTGTTGATCACAGATCACGTGCTGATCGATCAATAACTTTGGGAGTCTGCAGTCATTTGAACGGTAATTTTTGAGATGTAATATATCCAGGAGAGTTTATGTTCTTGAGCTTCAGCTGGAGAGTTGTTACTGTGAATGTTGTTCGCTTAAAGTGCTTCAAGGACAGTTTGTCTATTTCTTTCGCTCTCATTGTTGTAAAAGTGTGTTGGCAATGACATACTACAGTAAACTGAGGTAATAATCAAATATGCTCGCTGAAAATCCCTGATATGAAACACTGGACAGTATGAATCATTTTAGGGAATCACTTCGTTTGAATGTTTCATTTGAATGACCTGGTTCCCAAAAAATATTTTATGTATGTATATATATATAT
>NW_015548202.1:946377-947040 GCF_001515605.1 Sinocyclocheilus anshuiensis | reverse complement strand
AAGTCATATGACAACAAAACAGTACTGTATACTAACGTTAGAAATGTTTACTGCTGGATATTGCGTACTTTTTCATTACATTTACAGACAATAGTACATGCAACACAGTATGCAGCATACAGGACACTAGTAATTCTTTAATGAATATAAACACACAGTCACAGCCTGACATAAACAGGCTCCAAACCAGACTAGAATCTACTGTAGAAAAAAATGATGACATTGAAAACTAACCATTAAAATTATTTTCTATTTTAAATAAATAAATAAAAGTAGCACACAGTACACCAAACAGTCGAGTACTGATAGAAATGAGGCTCCAAACCAGGACACAAAACATAAAAATGCCCTCGTAGGAAATGGACGGATGGGGAAAGAAAGTGAGAGAAATCTCTCTCTCACACACACACACACACACACACACACACACACACACACACACACACACGAGTGGCCGATACAGTAATGGGTGGGTGTGTGTGTGTGTGAGGTGGGAATAGGCTGCTGTCATAGAGAGATAGGCCGAGCTCCGGATCAATAGGTTTACTATGGCCGCTGGCCAGCGCTTGTTTCCATGTTCTCTTAGGCAGGGATTCACTCATCAATACTTTCACTGGGTCTCTGGAGCTGCAGGGCTGCACCAGTAATCAGGGATATTTTTAG
>NW_015548202.1:943034-946286 GCF_001515605.1 Sinocyclocheilus anshuiensis | reverse complement strand
GAGGCCTAACACTCTTTCTGGCAAGGTTATATCGCTGGCCTCTGCTGTCTCACTCTCTTTATCTGGCTCTGGCCGCCAGTGATGGGGAGTAACTAACTAAAAGTAGTCATGTTACTAACTTAACTACTGTATGACAGTGGCTGTTTTCATAATAACTTAGCTTTTTCAGAAACTAGTTACTTTTTCTGACAAAAATGTGTATTTTTGTCTTTTGCCAATGAAATAAATAAAGTAGATTTTTTTTTTTTGAAAAGTCTCTTCTGCTCAAAAGTACAGTAAAAATTATGAAATATTATTGCAATTTAAAATAGCTGTTTTCTATGTGAATATCTGTTAAAATGTATTTGATTTCTGTGATCAAAGTGATCATTACTCCAGTCTTCAGTGTCACATGATCTTCAGAAATCATTCTAATATGCTGATTTGCTGCTCAAGAAACATTTCTGATTATTAGCAATGTTGAAAACAGTTGTGCTGCACAATATTTTTGTGAAAACTGTACGTTTTTTCAGAAAAAAAAGTCAATTTCAATTTTGATAATTTATAGTATCCTTTCTTAAAAAATAAATAAATAAATTGTTACTGACCCCAAACCTTTGAACCATAGCATGCTTTTTTCTTACCTCAATGGTCTTTTCTGGTTATAAACATAAAACATTGATTTATGCGTTAAAAAAAGAAATGATAAATAAATAAATATATTTATTATGTTATATTAAAATTAAAATATGATATATTATATTTTAAAAACTAATAACTAATCCTAATTAATAAAATTGTTATATAATATTAATAATAACAAACATATTAATAATACCTTGGCCAAAATGAGCTGTCTCAAAATATTGCTGCTTCCTTTTCAAACAGTCCTTGAGTCTGGGGTGCATCTACCTGTATAATGCTGTCTAGTTAGGGAGCTTTTTTTCTTAGTAAACTGCATTAAAAAAGACCAATGAAGAAGCTTTATTTTCAAGAGTGCATATGATGAGTGTGTGGGTGTTTTATTGTGCAACACTGAAATACCTTGGTGCGGTTTATATCTTTCAAGTGCAAGATCTGGTGGCTGAAGGCGAGGCATCATTCTGCGGTTGGAGGGAGTGTATCTTCCTCAGGAATGACACATGTGTGATCTTCACACTCATGAACACAGCTGTATCCGTCCTGAGGAGATGAAAGTCAAGCCATAATTAACACAATCAATATCTGCATCTCTAAGCACATAAACAGACACTCCATGTCACATATTTAAGACCCAAATATAAGATGTCATTTCCGTGGAAGTACGTATTTGGACACTTCCTAAAAAGATCACAGTATCAATTAAATACTTAAATGTGTTGTGATTTTTATTAGATGCATGAACTTTTTGTCAATATTCTTAGCATTAAAAGTGTATTTGTGCATGTTTATTTAAAATACATGACACGTGGCTTCATATTTTGTCATCTAATTCAATGACGTTAGGACATTTTTAGGTGTAAATGACATTGTGCTATATGTACTAGCACTGAAACACCATTAAGGCCGGAGTTTAATCATTTTATACCTAAAAATAAAACCTCCCTGTCAGAAAGAGAAGTATGGAAGATGCAGAGTCATATTTCAGAGACAAAGACGTGTCAGTGTGTCCTTAATGACGACAATATGTCTATAGCACATTCATACAAGCACCAAATTATATCAGCTTATGGCTGATGACCCTATCAGGAGAGACAGAGAGACACTTCCAAGTACATATTCCTCATAATTAATAAATGAAAAATGTTACTGCAGCTAATCAATAGTGTAGTTAGAGGGAATTGATCGGGCTGGGAATCTCTTCTCGGCGGCTCAGATTTTCCCCCTATTCAAAACAAAAGACTCTCCTGAGAACCATCTGACTGACAGAGCGTCAGCGCCGACCCGTCCTGAAAACACACTGAGAGAATTAATTATCATCAGCACACAACTGATCTATCATCAGAGCCATTAATTTAGGTTTTTGCCGATTTTGTCAGGTTTTGCTCACTTTTGGGTACAAATTTGTCCACAAAATATGGTTAAGCACACACACACACACACACACACACACACACACACACACGAGATCAGCTCCTAACCTAGTGAACCGCACGACTGTCTGCTGCCTATACAGGCAACATCTAATTGAAATGAACCTCATTATAGTGATTCTTAACATTCTACATAGACAACAACTCTGTGTGTTACACAAATAGTGCTCTTCACACAGATTAGATAGATAGATAGATAGATACAGAATGACAGACAGAGAGACAGAATAATAGAACGATAGTTAATAGATAGATAATTCGATTAATATTTCATTAGGGTTATGTTTAGTGAATTTTTTTAAGCAATATCTGTATTTGTACAACACTGTAATGCTCTATGATGCTGTCTAGGTAGGTGTCTCACTAGGGTTCAGGAACAGAGCTCCAGCGTGTTTTGGGACGGTTGTATATTTTTCAGTCTCTCAAAAGAAACACTTGTTCTGTTTCCGTACATAGACACCCTCAAGGCTGTCTGCGGTTCACAGGTTTAAAGATGTGTTAATAATATCCTTCATCTGTGAGTGTGTGTGTGTGTGTGTGTGTGTGTGTGTGTGTGTGTGTGTGATGCATATTGATCCGCTATACTCACAGCTCATGGTCGGACTGGTCCATTTTTAAACTCAGCCTTACACCAGGTCAAGGAGGACCAGAGACAGCTCAGGGGAGACAGACAGCCCCAGTGTGTGTGTGTGTATATGTGAGACAGGGTGCACTCAAGGTCATTTGCGCCCATGGCTACTGGAGCACAGAAATGTGATGTGACTGATAGCAGCTGTAGCTCAAAAGTGTCTCTCTCTCTCACTCACACTCACACACACACACACACACACTGATGTGATGGGAAATGACAGCAGCACTTGATCCCTGTCTGCTTTTCTGAAGACCATCTCCCCTCAGGACCCCAAACAGGGCTGCCCAGCTCACTACCTACGAGGAAATAGTGGATGGATTTGGAATCACACAAATAAATGCTACTCTCACTATTTCTGGCATATAAATATAGTACAAGTAGTGGTGTGCGATATTGACAAAAAATTATATCTCGATATTTTATGGGATTTTATCGATAACGATAATTAGACGATATTTTGCTGAGTGTGTTATTGTGCTGGTACCTTAAGGACTGCTGAAGACAGCTGACTCCTAATGTTTTTAATATTCTTCATATTCTGTGTGGTGGTCAGTTCATACTGATAGAAAT
>NW_015548202.1:940448-941828 GCF_001515605.1 Sinocyclocheilus anshuiensis | reverse complement strand
ATGTCAAATCGCACATCGTTAAAACAACAATTACGATATTATCGCAGACAATATATATCGCACACCCCTAAGTACAAGTAGTGCAATTTTATTTGATCCCCCACCCCCACAGAGACTCAGGCCAGACAGGAAGAAAACACCTAGCAACCACCCACAACACCTTAGTAATTGCATAGCAACAGCCTAAACACACAGAACACCCCAGCAACTGCATATCAACAGCCTAAACACTCAGAGCACCCTAGCAACTGCATAGCAACAGCCTAAACACTCAGAAAACCCTAGCAACTGCATAGCAACAGCCTAAACACTCAGAACACCCTGGCAACTGCATATCAACAACCGACAAACACTTAGAATACTCTAACAACTGCATAGCAACAGCCTAAACACTCAGAGCACCCTAGCAACTGCATAGCAACAGCCTAAACACTCAGAACACCCTAGCAACTGCATATCAAAAGCCTAAACACTCAGAGCACCCTAGCAACTGCATATCAACTGCCTAAACACTCAGAACACCCTAGCAACTGCATATCAACAACCTAAAAACACTTAGAATACCCTAGCAACTGCATAGCAACAGTCTAAACACTCTGAATGTTCCAGCAACTCCATAGCAACAGCCTAAACACTCAGAAGACCCTGGCAACTGCATAGAAAGAGCCTAAAACTACTCAGAAAGCCATAGCAACTGCATAGCACCAACCTAAAAACACTTAGAACAGCCTACCATCTGCATAGCAACTGCCTAAACACTCAGAACACCCTAGCACCTGCATAGCAGCCACTTAAAACCTCAGAACACCCTAGCAACTCTGAATGTTCCAGCAACTCCATAGCAACAGCCTAAACACTCAGAAGACCCTGGCAACTGCATAGCAACAGCATAAAAATACTCAGAAAGCCATAGCAACTACATAGCATCAACCTAAAAACACCTAGAACAACCTAGCAATTGCCTAAACACTCAGGACACCATAGCAACTGCATATCAACAGCCTAAACACTCAGAACACTCTAGCAACTGCCTAAACACTCAGAACACTCTAGCAACTGCCTAAACATTCAAAACACACTATCAACTGCATAGCAACATCCCGGCAACTTTTGTACAGGCAAACAACATCAAATCAAGCTATAATTATTTGATCAACACTAGCAGCTTTTTCTTCATTCACTGTATTGTTTTTGTTACTGATGCTTAGCCAGAGTTGATGCTGAGCCAATTGTGAATGAAACAAATCATGCCAATAAAGCACTTTAAAACTGATTTAATTACATTTAAAATACATGCAATTCATAAATTGATAAATGGCCCAGTCCTGCGTACCTCCACATGCGCGCACGCACGCACGCACGCATGTGGAGGTACGCAGG
>NW_015548202.1:924457-940396 GCF_001515605.1 Sinocyclocheilus anshuiensis | reverse complement strand
TAGATAGATAGATAGATAGATAGATAGATAGATAGATAGATAGATAGATAGATAGACAGACAGACAGACAGACAGACAGATAGATAGATAGATAGATAGAAGCCCAAGTTCTCTTCTCACGTTTCATATTTCATTTAAAAGCATTTTTATATTTATGCAGGTAAACCACATCTGAGTGTGTGTGATGGCATTCTATTTCCTGCTGCCAGTGAATGTGTGTTCTTCGACTAGTTCATGTGAATTAATTGTTCATGAAAATGAGTGGAGAGATGTTTTATTAAATCACATTCCTCCTGTAGCTACATAACCACACTGGCAAATCAATAAACACTACAGAACTAGTCCCAAAACTAGACCACAACAAGGTTACGTACAGTCAAACAACACATTTACTGAACACTGTCCGAATGAGGACATGTGATAAACTTCTGCAAGCTGATTATAATCACTACAGACACAAATCCTACACTCTAAAAAATGCTGGGTTAAATATGGACAAACCCAGAAATAAATGTTTAACCCAAACTTCTGGGCGGTAACCCAACCGCTGGGTCAAAAACAACCCAATCACTGGGTTTGTCCATATTTTACCCAGTGCTGGGTTGTATTTAACCCAGCATTTTTTAGAGTGTATAATAAAGGTTAATCACGAGTTATTGGTCAGAATTATTTGTCAAATAATAATCTTAGATAATCAAGTTGTATTATTGGTAAAAAGCATGAAATGCATCCAGTTTGGGGTTGGTGAGATTTTTTATCATTTTAAAATAAGTCTCTCCTGCTCACTGAGCCTACATTTATTTGCCCAAAAATACAGTAAAAATATGAAATAGAATTACAATTTAAAATAGCTGTTTTCTATGTGAATATCTGTTAAACTGTAATTTATTCTTGTGATGCGCAGCTGAATTTTCAGCATCATTCCTCCAGTCTTCAGTGTCACATGATCCGTCAGAAATCATTATAAAATGCTGATTTGCTCCACAAGAAATATTTCGGATTATTATCAATGCTGAAAACATTTGCGCTGCAGAATATTTTAATTCAAATAGAAAACTGTTATTTTTCAAATGTAATAATATTTCACAATTTTCCTGTATTTTCGTTCAAATGCAGCTTTGGTGAGCATAAGAGATTTTTAAACATTAAACATTAAGAAAAAATTAAATATATGTGAGTGTGTGTTTATATATGGAAATAAATCATATATTTCATGTCAGACTGGTGCAGATTTCACTTTACAAAGTATGATGGTATTACTATAACTTTATAGAAACAGTGATACCATGAAATGATTTAAAGTAGCTTTTGTAAAGCTTGATTAATTGATGGTCCTGAAGCCTACAAATGAAATGCTTCTCTATATGGGAAAGAATCTCCAGAGGAATGCATAGTTTCCATTGAATCGTTTGGGAAAATGCAGCAAAAACACGCCAAAACTCTGCAGTGCAGACAGAACAGTGTGTGTGTGTGTGTGTGTGTGTGTGTGTGTGTGTGTATAAAAGGGGTGAATTGCAGACATCAGGTTGAGCTCTTCAAAGACACGAACGGGTGGCTTCTTGTAAGCGGGCTCTTAAATGGGCAGCCGTGTGGAGTGGCCCTCACATGTCTGTCTGAAGGACCAATACACTCTCCTCATCTGAGATTAACCATCTCAATTTACTGGCCAGTCACACCCCGTCACACACACACACACACACACTCATGGCCATCGGTCGTTCACTCACACTCTCACAGCTCCATAATAATCACGTGCACTCATAAGCAACTAGCAATTTCCTGCACTCTCGCTGCCTGTGTCCTCCTCTCTTCAGGAGGGCCTTTAAGGACCCTCAACAGACGCTCTCCCAGGGGTCAGAGTTGGCCCTCGATTCCCAGTGCAACCCTGTGGATCTAACGGAGACACCGCGGAGACTGTTAGCGCCCTGGTAAAGCTAGCGCCATCGATCCGGTGGTCTGGTCTTAAAGAGCCGACTCGATGCCCAGTCACAGTCTCCGGGTTATGGGACAGAAATCAAATCCTTGGGAAGGTAGAAGACCTTTAATGGACTCAAATAATGCAGGCACAGAGGGTTCCTCACACACACACTCGGAGAAGAATAAAACACGATTCATTTTGATATTGTAAGCTCGTCCGTCTTTTATGTGAGGCTGAAGTCAATTCGGTTCAATTCTGCATGCGTGTTTTTTTGAAGCGGTACATCGATAAACGCCTGTCGGAGTGTTTATTCAATATCACTTCTGGCTCCGATGCTCAGAATCAACTCATTGATAAATGAGACATCAAATATTTATCAAAACAACTCGGTTCACCGTTTAGCTTTTTAAGAATGCACTCTCTCAAGCGTGTTAAACGCAGAGTCCTGCAAATCGTTTACAAATGTTTTTTTTCACACAGTTAGAGCGCTTTCCTTGGTCTGCTTCGAGAACATCAAATTTTGATGAGGGCCTGCAAAATTAAACAGCACATAAATGAAGTTTAGCCTGTTTTTGAATGAATATTCAAAATACATATGCATAAATTATGAATTATAAAATATATTAATAAATAACAGCAGTAAGCCTGACTCAACAAAGGGGACAAACCTACAAAAATGTTCTTTAAATCCAAGCAAAACCTTAAAGCGGTCTTCACACTAGAAAAAAGCCTCATGAATTTGCCACATAATAGGCTATTTAATATACAATTAATTTACAATACAAACATTATGACACTCTTCTGTCATCAAGCGCTTTGGTCCACTTTGAGAAAGTCAAATTTTGATGAGAGCCTGCAAAATAAAACGGAACATAAATTAAGTTTAGCTTGATTTTCATGGATATTCAAAACAAACAATATGATTTATAAAATATGAAAAAGATTTTTATAGAAAGAACCACAGCACTAAGCAGTATGAATGTGTTTCTGACTAGAAATGTAAAGGATAAAATTATGAAAATGCTCTTTAAAACCAAATTAAACCTAGTCTTCCCTAGGGGGGAAAACAAAGCCTCATGAATAAGCCAAATAATATTTAAATTACAATCAAATACAAACATTATGACACTCTTCGGTGTTGTTTAGGAAGAAACTGTTTTGACAAACTTTATTATTATTATTTTCTTGGAGAAAGGTCTGGTCTGAAATGGGAAAGAGAATGACTTTAACAGACTTTATAAAACGTGTGAACATTAAAAATCTGTGAAAGATGAATGAATAATGTCTAGTAAACAGTAGCCTTACCCCTTGAGATTTCACTGAAGACAGTCGAAAAATAAAATTAAACATAAATGTACCACGGTAATAGCGCTTCTTTTGAATCAAAACTTCTTTCAAAACAACCTTTTGAAGGAGATCACGTGTTTATTATGATTTCACAGGAGTATTAGGCTATAACAGCATTTTTACATAAACTATAGAAACTAAAGGTAAATATTTGTAAAAGAAATGTTAACTTTCCCACAGAATCTCATCTGAAGAAGCGTTTATGAACAAAAATCGTTCACTCACTGCTCATCCGCCATTTCTCTTCAGAAGATCTTCCGCGGGAGTTGCCATGGTAACAACAGCTCCGGGGACCCGCGCGCGGGTGAATCAGATTCCGCGGCGTTCTCACGCGAAACTGTCGAGAATAAATCGCCTTTTAGTACTTTTAAAAGATACATTTTAATTTCGCGGGAATAAAAGCTTAACGTGAGCTTAAGATGATGAACAGATGTGAAGACTAAGGCGACGCGTGTTGCGTTTTAACAAGTCGAGCCGTTAAAAAGCATTTAAAATACAGCGCTCTTGAACTTTTACTCCACTCGACTGATAAAAGCTACAAAACTCTCAAGGAAGAAAAGAGAAAAACCTTTTAAATGTTTGAGATTGATTTAAAGAGAAAATCCCTCTTTTTACATGTTTGAATCTATTGTCTTTTGTGAAGGCAGTTGCTCCTCAGAGCTTTAATTTAACTCTCAAAACACAGGAGGAATATTAATCAGCCATTGAGTTACTTTCTTGTGAGATACTTTCTTTTCTCCTTTTTCCTTTTGTTTAAGAAAGTAGTTACACATGAGAGGATTTGACAAAAACCTAAGAGTTTTGCATTGTGGCTGCATTGCATTCAGTGCGTTAAAATTTTCAACAATTCAACAGCCCATCAATTATTTCTCACTTAATGTTTTCTTCTGATCTTCACACCAAACCGTCTTTGATTTTGATATGTGAATGACCAATCAGAACATGAGCGGCCTTATTGATCAGACCAGAGCTGATCAGACGTGCATTTCTATTTTGATTATTAAAATCTGTCATCAGATAATGACAAACACATATGTATTGTATTTGTAAGACTTGGTTCCAATTGCTTTAAAGAAATAGTTTGCCCAAAAATTAGTTTAAAATGTCCTCATGTTTTTTATCAGCTGTTTGGACTCTCATTCTGACGGCAGTGATTTGGATTACTTGTTGATTATTGTGATGTTTTTATCAGCTGTTTGGACGCTCATTCTGACGGCACCCATTCACTGCAGAGGATCCAATGGTGAGCAAGTGATGGAATGCTGCATTCTATCTACATGCATAGAATATATATTCTCATCCTAATCTTGGAATGCCTGAGGGTGAGGACATTTTTGGCATATTTTCATTTTTTGTGTGAACTATTCCTTTGAAACATCTTAACATTGGGCAAAAGTTTATTCGTGTGTAACAGTCTTAGTTATTTTAGCTCAGTTTCTTGTACTGACATGGACAAATGACTAAAACAGCACTTTGCCACCTCAGCAAAACACACACACACACAATCCTACTGCAATAAAGACCAGATTGGAGAGAAGGACCAACAGCAAAGGAAAAATACTCTAAAGGTTTATGTGCAATTTTACAAACTGTTCTACAATGTGTGATCTGAACAAATCCCTCAACTCATATATCATAGAAACTTTAGGCTGGACCTTTTGACTTGGTCTTGAGACCCAGAACACCCTAGCAACCACATATCAACATCTTGACAACCAGCCTCAGCCTTGTGGCATAAAGTTTTGTATGTGACACTTACAGTACGTCTTGATCAGAAGAAAAGCGAATAAAGCCAAGCCAGGCTTAATGTGTGATTGCTAAAACAGATTTCTGCCCATTGTTAAGATTTTTGAACTCACTTACAAATGCATCACATTCAATATGTGCTTGTCAAACAATCAATCAATATATATATATATATATATTGAACATTTGGGATTATGAACTTTTAGGATTATGCGAATCCTAAAAAAATGTATCACGGTTCCACAAAAATATTGTGCAGCACAACTGTTTTCAACATTGATAATAATCAGAAATGTTTCTTGAGCAGCAAATCAGCATATTAGAATGATTTCTGAAGATCATGTGACACTGAAGACTGGAGTAATGATGCTGAAAATTCAGATTTTGATCACATGAATAAATTACATTTTAACAGATATTCACATAGAAAACAGCTGTTTTAAATTGTAAAAATATTTCAAAATGTTACTGATTTTACATGATTTTTTGCAGCCTTGATGAGCAAAAGAGACTTCTTTTAAAACAACAGTAAATCTCACCGCCTCCAAACAGGATGCATTTCATGTTTGTTTTTTTTTGTTTAGTTTACAAATAATCGTAACCATTAATTTCTAAACTCCTGAGGCCGGTCTGTATGTGTGTGTGTGTGTGTGTTGACGTTTAGATTCCAGTATTTTGGTCCGAAGTTCTTCCTGCATCTGCAGTTTACCGCATCTGAACAGGAACCAGATACTTCATCCCTCTCGGCGCAAACACACACAAGATCGATCGACGTGGCGACGCCACATGCCATCCTGCGCTGGAAGAGGCGTCTCACACACACTGGACGAGGTTTGTGAAATATTCATAAAATGAGATGAACTTAAAACTCAGAGGAAGAGAAACTCATCAGCGTCCGTGACAGAATCAAAGCCCCTGAACGCAAACGCATGAGCAGACGCCATTACCAGACCATCACAGGGGGAAAATAACAAGACTTCCCTCTCAGACGGACAGACTAATGACATGCAGATTTGAGACACTCGGAGAGGGTCTAATATTGATGCGTGTGTGCGGTCATGAGGGGAGATAATTGCCAGCGTAGCATTAGCACTCTTCTCCTGCAGACGGCTCAGAGAGAGAGACACAGAGAGACACACAGAGAGAGAGAGAGAGGTTCACATCGCCATTAGCCCAGGCAAAGTGTAATAGACAACAATTAGGATCCCTATTTCCTGTTGTTTCCCGTTGGCCCGGCGAACTGTGGCAGCTGTCCGCTTGCTACCTGGATAAATAATTCACTGCGAGAGAAGCCTGCTGTCTCGTCTTATAAAGGAAGTGCATTTTTCAGACTTAAGTGCAGCTTTAGAGCGAAGATCCCGAACGGCTCGCAGGAAAGACGCCGGTGCTTGTAACTGTGTCGCCTCCGTCTGAGGCCAGAAACACGAATGAACTAGTAAGAGTCTGTGAAAGCGAAACTAGCCCATATCTGTTAGCTTTGAGATCACCTGTATATGCTAGGCCAGGGGTTCACAAACACTGAACCAACTTTGAACCTTTCACAACCTCAAAATCTGAGAGTGGAAAAATAAATACAGACATTTGAAAACTTGCATTTTATATTTAGCAGATGCTTTTAACCAAAGTGACTTACAAATGAGGACAACTGAAGCAATCAAAATCAACAAGAAAGCAATGCTATGCAAGTGCTATAACAAGTCTCAGTTAGCTTAACGCAGTACACGTAGCAAGGTTTTTTTATTATATAATAAATAAAAAGAAAACAGATAGAATAGAAAAAAAGAATAGAGCAAGCTAGTGTTAGAGGCCTTTTTTGCTTTTTGTTAATTGTATAATAAAGAAAAAGAAAACAAAATAATACAAAAAGAATAAAAAGATTAGAGAAGCTAGTGTTAGTTAAAAAAAAACAAGCAGTAAATGAATAGATTGCAAGTCTAATAGGGGCAAGTTTTTTTTTAAAGAATAGAATTATAATAGAGAGTGCTAGAGTTAGAGGGTCAAATAAAGATTAAATTAAATAAATTAACTAAAACCATGTTATTTTATTAACACAGAATAACATTAATATATCTTATTGGAATATTATACATAATTATTAATTATTTATTGTGAGGTGTAATCTGGTTAAAAGACGGCAAAAGAAAAGTCACAGTATTTAAACATTTGTTTTTTATTAATATTAATATTTTATTAATATTCATATATCAGTATATACATATTCAGATATAATATATAAATATTTAATTGTGAGGTATAATCTGGTTAATTTAATTGTTTATTAATATTTATTTTATTAATATATTTTTATTATTTATATTTTATTATACAGTGGTGGCCAAAGTTTTAGGCACTTGTGTAAAAATGCTGTAAAATGAGGATGCTGTCATAAATATATTTTCTTTATCAGTTAATTTCTATTAACTAAATGAAATCAACATTTGGTGTGAGCATCCTTTGTGTTTAAAGCAGCTTGTGCCCTCGGTGCACTGGAGCAGTCTCAGTTTGTTCTGTTTCTTCATGTCATTCATTTACATTTTTTATTTAGTAATATATATTTTATTAATATTAATCTATTAATATTAACCCATTGTATTAAAATCAATAGAATATAATACTATATTCTATATTCTTATTTGAATATTATATATATATATAGAATTGTATAAAAGTTAAAAGTCTGTATTTACAGTATATACAGTATTTATTATTATATTAATATATATTTCACTAATCTTCATATATATAATATTCTTATAAGATTAATTAGAATAATAATATATTAGAATATTAAATTATTATATATATATATTAATATTACAATGATTATTAATATTATTAATAACCTAAATATAATATTTAAATGTAAAATATTTGTCTCAAAATGCAAATACTGTATCAGAAAGCAAAATACATGTTTTTAGACACTGAAAATAATTACTACAAAAATTAAGTAAATTACGAATATACATAATTAAATTTCATTACAATTTAAACTATAATTAAAAAAAAATCTAAAATATAATGAAAAAATATATAATTAATTTGAATTAAAAATAATGTAAAAAAAATATGAAAAGAGAGAAAGAGAAAATGTAAAGCAAAAATACTTCTGAAATACAGGAGGCTGGAGTGACCAGAAAATATTCATAACATGATCTTGATTTGAGAGGCGTGACCAGTTTTTTGTCCAATTAAATGCTTTCTAGAATAAGAATGTCCCGGCCTCTTATTACACCTGCTAAAGACTAGTAATATCAAGTAGGAAATCCAGTTTCACAGCTGTGGTGTAAACTAAGGTCTACTGGCTCTTCAATATTCAATATCAGGGGAAAAAACTGCACTCATAAAGTCATTTGATGGGAAACTCACAAACACAATCTGTAGCGACTCAATCTGACCACAAACTACAACACCCAGCGTTCAATCTGTCCAAACCAGACGCTCTGAACATCCAGATCTTCATTAGCGGCTTTGCTGCTTTGAATTTCAAGCCTCATATTCAGAGCGAAGGTCATTAAAATGCCGTTTACGCCACGGCGAGTTTGACTGCGAGATAAATGGCCGTCATGATTAAAATATGCAGTAAGTAATCACATTGTCACAGCGGCTATTTGCATGTTCAGCAATCAGGCTGGAAAACCATGAATAATATTTTGCACATAAATGTGATTGATGAGCTTTACACGCTGTGTCACGATAATAGAGTGAATTCCAATACGGCTCAAAAATAGAGACAAAAGTAGAGCTGAAGACAAATAACCACAGCCTTCCTCTGTCACCATACAGCCAGACAACCTACACACACACACACACACACACACAATCAGAAGCACTCAGCGTTAACTAGAAAACCTCCAGCAAGCATTGTCCAGCAATGATCCCTAAATAGTGACCCTGCGCTCTTCACACGGCATGATGGGATTACGAGTGCAGTTCATTTAGAGGTTAGAGGTACAGAGGGGGAGGGGCAGCAATTTAATTCACTCCGCCCCCATCTGAGATCAGCTGACCTCCCAACTCTGACCTTTGACCTCTGAGTGGACAGAGGAAGTGGAGAAGAGGTCACTTCACTGAGTTCCTGTGGTTAACAGATTAAAACAAAGAAATGCACTGTGTTACAACACGTAAAATTATCAAAACATAATGCATAAGGTATAATCTGGTTCATTTAAATTGTATTCTTAATAATATATATTTTATTTATTAATATATTGTTAATTTATATTCTATTCTTATATGTTTATTATAAGGAATAATCTGATTAAAGACTTAAAGACTAAAGACAAAAATATATTTAATTTAATTATATATTTTTATTATTAAAAATATATTTTTATGTAATTATGTAAATTTTTCAGACACTGTATATAAAACTTGAAAATGGCTATATTAATTATTAGATATAATAATTTTAAAAAGTCACAATATTGTTAAGTATTTTTATTCATAATTATATTTGATTTAATAATATATTTTATTCAATTATACATTTTATTTAAGCATTACTATCTGATGACTGAAAGTGCCTATAGAGAAAATGAAAAGGAAAACTACTTTCAAATCTTCAAATCCTGCTTAATGCTTTCTCTGATTTCAATAGATGCATATTCAAATCTAGAGAGTCAATTTAGTTTTTTTGCAAATTAATAATACCAAAACATATGCAGACAAATAATATTAGCCATTATTTTGGTTATCGGCCATAACACCAAAATAATGAATGGCTATCAGTATCAGTGCATCCCTAACCTCCTCCTCTTCCTGTGCTCTCTCTCTCTCTCACACACATACACACACACACACACACACAGGTTTCAGTGGTGGGTGGTCCTGGCTGAAGTCTGTTGGGGGCGGGGCCTGTATGCTAATTAAATGTGACCCCACGCGTGGAGGTCACACTCCTATCAGAGGGGCACAAATGGTTCGGCTCCGCCTCCTAATCTCATATTTCAACATATGCACACATTCACATCAGCATTCACATGAAAACACACACACGCACACACACACAACACACACACAACACACACACACAACACACACACACAACACACACACACCACACACACACACACACACACACACACACAGTCAGTGAAATCTACTGCTGCTCAGTTTGTGTTCTAATCTTTATGAAAGCTCACTTGTTTACTGAAAACGGACCCTGATCCCTCGGGTCGTGACCTCTGACCTCCCCATCACTGTATCCGATAACAAAAATCAAATGATCCCTCATAATGCAAGTACACATTTTATGATGTGTCATGATAAGATGCAGTGAAGAGAGATTAATATGTAATGCACATTAATGCTTAGGCAATGCAAAGCTAGTTTTTACTATATCAGTAATAAAAATTGGAGGCAGAGTGGGGAAAAAATTAAAACAATTATTAAATTAACTAAATTATTAACAGATTTTTTTTCTATTTTAATAAAATATTTTATATTCTGTACAATATATGCATTATATATTTATAAAAAATAGCAGTATCTTAAAAATTATTCCATAAAAATACAGGCTTTTCTTTTAAAGTCTCAAAAGTCACAAAATAATTCACAGATTTTTTTCTATATTCAAATTAAATAATTAAAATATAAAAAATTATAATATATATTTTTTAATATTTTAATAACATGAAAATATAACAAAATCTATCTATCTATCTATAGCTATATTTAGTTATAGTCCACCAGACAAAATAATATAAAGTTCAAAAGTTTACATATGCTTGATTCTTAATACCGTCTTAAAAAATAAAAATAAAAAACACCATTTAAAATGAAAATTTAGCAAAATTTTCTGCAAGGTGTATGTAAACTTATTATCGGAATTGAATATAGAACATAAAATCTAGCTATTGAAATATTCATTATTTGATCAGTTTTGTTAAGGATGCTGCTGATGTATAAATATAAAGCCTCTTCAGGGCAGACAGTTTGAGAGATCCAGTTCTCCTTAACCTTTCGCCAAAGTCTCAGTAATGGCAGGTTTAAAAACGCCAAGCTGTCGCCTCAGTGACTTTTACTATTTCACAGACGCACTCAGGTCGTTAAAGGTCCTTTCAGTGGGCAAATAGGATTTCAGACTGCTTGAAAGCTGCGAGCGACATCTGCCAGTCATAAAGCCTGTTCTCCATGTGTGCCCTGAGCCCCCGCTGCACTGACCACAGCATCAAAGAGAAAAGACCAAACTAAACCTCACAAACATCTGCTGGACACACCGGCATTCCTCCGACACGCCCTTTAACTGAAGTATAACCAAACTCCAGCTGCTGCATGAGACACTAAACATCAGAATTAAATCAATTAAGACATTGGATTTAAATGACAACACTGGAACACTGGACTCACAAAAAACAACACTGGACTCACTGACTTTAATTGTATGGATAAATACATTTACAGTACCCACTAAGATATTTCATAAACTAATCTAATAACTCCTGACTGCAGACTAATTGATTTTGGTTAAATTGTAACTGAATAAAATCTTTTATTTTAAATTATTTTATTGTTATTATTGTAAAATATTTTATTATTATTTTATTTCATTAATATTTAAAGAATATATTATCATTTTTTGTTAATACACAGTTAATTTGAACTAGATCAACAGGTGGAGAAAAGGTTAATGACTCAGTTTGTACAGACTGACAGCAGTGACACATTACAGTAATGAACACACACACTTACTTAGTTCACTAAACCAGATAAATACTTCAATACCATAGACACCGCTTCGGTTTAAAACTACAATTAACCGAACAATGCGTTTACTTCACATTACAGAAGGAAAATGGGTTTTAAATGAGAATTCTCATTATTTATAGGTAATTTTACGGTTTCAGCACATTCTGAATTAGAAGAATCATATTTAGCAAAATATGTGTATGTGTAATATTGTGCATGTTGAGCCCTTCTGCTATTAAACACACACAAGATGACTGACACAGTGTGTGTGTGTGTGTGTTGCCGTGGGCAGTGATTGATCTTCCCCTCGGCGCTGGCGTACAGTGAGAGGCGCAAAATACAGAGTCAGAGGTCAGAGGTCACCCGAGCTCTTGTCCGTCTCCCAGTGAGCGTATTTGTTCTCAGCATCTTCCTGCAGAGCATTCTGGGTCACAGATTACACCGTACAGTCACTAATGCTGTAATTCCTACATTCAAACACTCAGAACACCTTAGCAACCGCATTGCAACGCCCTGGCAACCACCCACAACACCCTAGCAACGTGGCAGTGAGTTTTGCAAGGGCAAATCAGAATTAATTTCTTCAGAGAATGTAAAACTAATTAAAATGCAATATAAACTGCATGAATTAAACAAATATTAATGAAACCACAGATTCATTAATGAGTGGTGGATTAATTGGACGCAGCAGCTGAGATATTGACATGATGTTCTCCGGTGGGAGACCAACAGCAATTCATGACGATTGCAGGATTTTGTGGCCTGTAGGACAAGTTTTCTGCTTTTTCTGTCTAAAATACTGACCGAATGATAAAATAAGGGCCGAACCTCTGGGTGTTTTAAACCAGCAAACCAGACCGGCTTTGAGCTGTTGATAGCCGCAAAAAATAAAGCTAAATAAATAAATAACAACAACAATTAAATAAAAAATCTGATAAATGCTTCACTTTGAGCTGTTGATATCTGAAAAAAAAAAAATGCAATAAAATGCTTGGCTTGACTGATGTCTGTGAAATAGAGCAAAATAATTGAATAAATATAATTAAAAAGAACAAGATTAAAAAACACCAAATATATATATATATATATTATATATATATCAACATTTTATATATGCAAAAACAACAAAATAATTTAATATATAAATTAAAAACAATATAAAAAAAAAATCTAAATTATTTTAATATTAACATTAGATATTTGTAAAATTAGCAAAATAACTGAAATAAATTAAAAACAATAAAATAAAAAAATCTATAAAATGCTTTTATCAACATTTGATTATCTGCAAAAATAAAATAATTGAATAAATGATAATAAAAAACAACAATTAAAATAAAAAAGCTAACATTTGATATCTGTAAAAGTAGCAAAATAACTGAATTAAAAACAACAATAAAATAAAAACTGCAAAAAAATTATTTTAATATCAACATTAACTATATGCAAAAATAGCAAAATAAATGACTAAATAACTCAAATGAAAACATCGGCATGCTTTTGATATCAACATTTGATATTTGCAAACAATTAACATATATTAATAATCCTAAATATAAATGCAAAATTAATTAAAAAATAAAATGAAACCAAATATAATTGCGATAAAATGTTTGATATCTGAAAAAAAAAAAAAATATATATATATAAATATATTGATTGAAATAGATATTGACATTATTTTCTCCGGTGAGAGATGAACAGTAATTAATGATCATTAGTGAAATTTTGGACTCCAAGATGAGCAGGAAATTTCACTGATTATCATTAATTACTGATGAATGTCAGTACATTCTGATCTGATCGGCTCTACAATCTTCATCATCATCATCATTCCCAGTCCTGCTAATTATCAGATGAATCTGAATGCTGTTGATTTCTCTCTGGGCTTCAGCGTGAGCTCGTATTTTCACACTTAACATGATGAATTCTCTGGCAGCGCTCATAATATTTCACACTGAGCGTTCGTGAAGACCTGCATCTGTTCTTACTGTCGTTCAGTGAATCTATGAACCGCTTTCTCCTGACCCTGAGAGGAATCAAATCTCCACAAAACGGCTGGAAAATAAAATCTTATTTATTCACTCTCAGAAATAACATTAGGCTGGACAGCAGACGGAAGTAAACCGATGCTCTCTATTAGAGCGAAAACCACTGAAGATCTGCTCACATTCAGAGACAAAACAAGCCTGAAAATCAAAACGCAGCGTCCCGATGGACTCCTTCACACATTTTCTGTCCTACAGGACAGTTTTTTCTGATGTCTAAAATATCTGCCGACTAATAAAATGAGCCCTAAACTTTAGAGTGTTTGAAATCAGTAAACCAGACTGGCTTTGAGATGCAAACAAACAGCAAAAAAAATAAATAAAATCAACAATAAAATACAACAACATTTTATATCTGCAAAAAATGATAAATTAATAAATAAATTAAAAACAACAACAAAACAATATTTCATATCTGAAAAAAGAATAGCTAAACAGACAAATAAAAACTATGAATTGTTATAAACTGTCTAACTTTGAGCTGGTATCTGCAAAAAAAATGAATTAATAAATGAATTAAAAACAACAACAAACACTGCAATAAAATGCTTGTGATATTTGCAAAATATATAAATAAAATAGAAAACAAGAACAAAATATTGTGACAAAATGTTTAACTTTGAGCCTTCAAAAAAGCTAAATAAATCAATCAAAATAACAAAAAATTGATAATAAAATAATTGTGATTAAATGTTTGACTTTAAACAAGTGACATCTTTAGGAATAAATAAATTAATTAATTGACTGAAAACAACAAAATAACATTTTGAGCATATGATATCTACAAAAAAATAGCTAAACTAATAAAATGAAAACAACAACAAAAAAAATTGCATTCAAATATTTTAAAAACTGCAATAAAATCGAGCAGTCGATATCTGCAAAAAGAGAAATAAATAAATATGTCTCACTTTGAGCTGTTATCTGTAAAAAATTGAAAAAAACAAAAAAAATGTAATTAAAACCATACTGTCAAAAAAATGTTAGTTCTGTAATATTCTGTGTCTAGAACAGTTGTGTATGACATGAGCAAGAGTGAATTAGTACTGCATCTCTGATACTAACACGTGTGAATGAAACAAACACCATGGGTGATTCTCACGTTTACCTTTATTAACACAATTACACAACAAGATTTATTATCCAGCAACAGCATTAAAGCACAGCTTGATATAGTGAATGTTGTACCGTTATTTCCCACACACACACACACACACACACACACACACACACACACGAGTCTTGAGCGTTTCACATCTAATCTACAGATAAAGCATTTGTATTTATGTCCATTTATACAACGATTCACGCCAGAGAGAGAGAGAGAGAGACAGACATAGAGAAAGAGAGAGAGAGACAGAGAGAGAGAGACAGACAGAGACAGAGACAGAGACAGAGAGAGAGAGAGAGAGAGACAGAGAGAGAGAGACAGACAGAGACAGAGACAGAGACAGAGAGAGAGAGAGAGAGAGACAGGAGAGAGAGAAAGACAGAGACAGAGACAGAGAGAGAGAAAGAAAGAGGGGGAAATAACTAATATATGCAGGGAAAAAAATCAATCATCCTATGATTAGTTTTGCGTCAGTTCACGGGACGTTCAAGGACTTTTCCATTAGTCTAAACACACACATAACCACGTCATGGGAAAAACAACAGATCATCATGCAGATGTTATTACGACTTTAGACGTCTTTAAACACTCGTTTTTCAGTCTTTTTCTGAGATCCTGTGAACGTGACACAGTAAACTATCATGGAGGGAAAGTGTTTTTTATTTTCTCAGATGTGTGAAGTGTCGACATGCTTAAACTCGCAGCTTTGCGATGATTCTCCAGACAAATGCGTTATATTCATCCCAAAATCACAAGACAAACTGAAGAAATTACATTCTGCGTAAAGAAAATATAGCCTATTTTAGAACCATTAAGAGTTAATTATGTTTAATTAATCATTATGTTTTTGTATTTTGATTACAGTTATTTTCAAGAAATAATTTTTAATAAACTATATTAACATTTATGCTGTTGTTAATTCTGTATCATTCATTTTATTTATTTATTTATTTATATGGTTTATTACTGCATTACTGTATGAGAATGATATTTATATTACAGTAATAATTTGGTCCTGGAAATGTGTTTGATTGTCACGAAAAATACAATGCAAAAAAGCTTAATAATCCTAAAATAGT
>NW_015548202.1:909463-924447 GCF_001515605.1 Sinocyclocheilus anshuiensis | reverse complement strand
TATATATATACATTTTAATTTAAGAAATTTAATTTATTTCTTAATATTTATAAATAATAATTAATTGATTGATAATTAATTTGATTTAGGGATGAAATACAGAATATATTAAGCCAGCACTGAAAATAAGAAATTATAATTTGCATAATGAAATTTTTGCCTATTTTAAGATTTAAGACCATTACGATTGAATTATTGCCTATTCACAAAAATGTAGTTAATTATTATGCTTTTGTATTGTGATTATGGTTATTTTCATAAGAAAAAAATTAAAACACTTAAATGATATTACAATTTGCTGATTTGAATGCTAAATGCTAGAATTAATTTGACTTATTTTAAATGTTTATTACAGTATGAGAATTACTTTTTTATATTACAGTAATCAGAATTTGATCCTAAAAATAGATTTGTTATGAAAAAAACTGCACAATGCAAAAAAACCTTAATGATCCTAAAATAGCTCTTTACGCAAATATAACATTCTTTTTTGCTGTTAATTGTGGGATGAAATCCTGAATAAATTCAGCTAACAGTGATTTCTCAAAGCTCTGCTGTGACGTTGCAGATGCAGATTTCAATGTATTTTACGTCACAGCCGTGTCTCTAGAATACACCTCTATCAGTGGATTACAGCAGACGGCGTGTGGGAAAGCGAACGCGACTGCTTTTAAACGTGTATTTCAGTGCCAGTGACTTCACACGAACCAACGACTCACAAAAACACAGACAATAGCAAACCGAAGAGTTCACGACTACAGCACGAGCGCAAACAAAAACCATTCCTATGATACACGATATCACGATACGATTCCAGTCATTCAGTACGAACGAGGATTCTGCGATTCTAAATAAAGTCAGCGAGGGATCTTTCTCTGATTTAGACCAAACGAGTCAAATGTGTGTTTATATAGCTGGAATGATAAAACAGCTTCAGCGAATCAACCGGAGAGAAAACTAAAATAAAACTCATATTTGCTTCGCCTGAGCAAAACCTCGCTTGACCTTCAAGCACAAAAACACGTTTTAGTGCCCTGCAGTCCTTTATCATCTTCATAAATAGTCAAAAGAGAACAAAACTTCAAACGCTTTAAATAAACAGAGGAATGAAAGGAAGAGTGTAAACCAGTTGACAGCTCAGCTGGGAAGGTCAAAGGTCACGCGACCCCTGACCCCCGACCCCTCAGACCATGAAGCGGTGCTCCTTGCCGTCATGGGCCATGAGGATGACGTTGCGGTTGGAGGTCCAGATGAGGCGGGCCAGTTTGAGGGCGTTCTGGGATCCGGGCGACGCCGGCTGGACCGGAGGAACCTGATAGGTTTTGATGCAGCGCAGCTGAGGAGCCGAGTTCAACATCCCGATGCTGCCTAACAGAGACGTGTTCATCTGAGACAGAGACAGAGAGACGCACAGCCATGAATGAAGACCTGCACTCAGTACTATATATATATATATATATATATATATAGGCCTATGAAGCAGGGCAACAACTCCATAAATGCAGCTATGCCCTAAAATTCAAGATATTGGGGCAAAAATGCTCCTGTATGAGTTTTTGTCTCATATTTCTATCACACGAGCAGCGAGAGCAACAGGCCTATCACACGAGTGCTGTTTATGCCCAAATACCACAAGTGCAAATGTGGGGAAAAAGGGAAAAAAAACTTTAAAGGGATAGTTCACCCAAAAAAAGGTAATTATGTCATAATTTACTCAAACCTGAATGACTGGGAACATAGAAGAAGGTATTTTGAAGACTGTTGGTAACAAAGCTGTTTTGGTTACCAATGACCTTCATTGCATGAATGAAAAAAAAAAAAGAAACATTTGAGATGTTTCTCAAATTATCTTCTTTTATGTTCCACAGTTCATGTTGGGCCGTTGTAGCCTAATCGTTACATTTGATGTTGAATCAAATAAAATATTTCTTTCTAAAGTTACTATTTGTAATGTCTCCTTAATACTTTCTCATTTAACACAAAAATAGCTTTAAATAATCTTTTGGGCATATTTTCACAGCCAAATGTAATTTGCGATTAATTAGATTAATTAATCAACACATCATGTAATTAATTAGATTAAAATTTTGAATCGACTTACAGCCCTAATATATATACATCAGGTTTCTGCATCATTCAGAACAGAAGTGAAAATGCCTTTACACTTCAATTCAGCTCCTGAAAACAGGAAACAGGTTGCAATCTAGGTGCAAAATTGGAATTGGAATTTGAATGTAAGTAGGATTAAAACAATTTGAACTTCAAATTCAATTTTTTTTCTAGAAAAGCAATAATTGTCAAGACAAACTTTAAATGTTAGCTAGATAAACCCTTGTTTGAAAAAATGTTTAAAAAGCCTTGACATTTATAGGTTTATAGGATGGATGGATGAATAGAACAATGGAGGATGGATGGAACAATGGATGAAGGATGGATGGATGGATGGATAGATAGAAATATGGATAGATGGATAGAATGATGGATGAATGGATAGAACAACAGATGATGGATGGATGGATAGAATGATGGATGGAAGGATGGATAGAATGATGGATGGAAGGATGGATGGATGAATGGATGATTGATATAATAATGGATGATGGATAGATCGATGGATATAATAATGGATGATGGATGGATGGATGATGGATAGAATAATGGATGGAACAATGGATGGATGGATGGACAGAACAATGGATGAAGGATGAATGGATGGATGGATAGAAATATGGATAGATGGATAGAATGATGGATGAATGGATAGAACAACAGATGATGGATGGATAGAATGATGGATGGAAGGATGGATGATTGATATAATAATGGATGATGGATAGATCGATGGATAGAGTAATGGATGATGGATGGAATTATGGATGGATGGATGATGGATAGAATAATGGATGGATGAATGGATGGAACAATGGATGAATGGATGGATAGAATAATGAATGACGGATGGATGGATAGAAAGATGGATAGAATGAATGATTGATGGATGGATGGATAGAAAGATGAATGGATGATGGATGGATAGAATGATGGATGGATGACAGAAAGATGGACAGAATGAATGATTGATGGATGGATAGAAAGAAGAATAGAATGAAGGATGGATGATAGAAAGATGCATAGAATGAATGATTGATGGACAGAATGATGGATGGATGGATAGAATAATGGATGTATGATAGAAAGATGGATAGAATGAATGATTGACGGATGGATAGAATGATGAATGGATGGATAGAAAGATGGATATAATGATGGATGGATGGACGGATAGAATGATGGATGGATAGCTAGAAAGATGGATGGATGGATAGAAAGATGCATAGAATGAATGATTGATGGATAGAATGATGGATGGATGGATAGAATAATGGATGTATGATAGAAAGATGGATAGAATGAATGATTGATGGATGATAGAAAGATGGATAGAATGATGGATGGATGGATAGAAAGATGGATATAATGATGGATGGATGGACGGATAGAATGATGGATGGATAGATAGAAAGATGGATAGAACGATGAATGGATGGATAGAATGATGGTTGGATGATAGAAAGATGGATGGATGGATGGACGGATGGATGGATGGATGATAGAAAGATGGATAGAATGATGGATGGATAGAAAGCTGGATGGATGGATGGATAGATAGAATGATGGATGGATGGATAGAATGATGGTTGGATGGATAGAAAAATGGATGGATGGATAGAAAGATGGATGGATGACAAAGATGGATAGAATGGATATAATGATGGTTGGATGGATAGAATGATAGATGGATGACAGAAAGATGGATATAATGATGGATGGACGGATAGAATGATGGATGGATAGATAGAAAGATGGATAGAATGATGAATGGATGGATGGATAGAAAGATGGATAGAATGATGGATGGATGATGGATAGAATGATGGTTGGATGATAGAAAGATGGATGGATGGATGGATAGAAAGATGGATAGAATGATGGATGGATGGATAGAATAATGGATAGAATGATGGTTGGATGGATAGAAAGATGGATGGATGATAGAAAGATGGATAGAATGATGGATGGATGGATAGAAAGATAGATAGAATGATGGTTGGATGGATAGAATGATAGATGGATGACAGAAAGATGGATAGAATGATGGATGGATAAAAAGATGGATGGATGATAGAAAGACGGATAGAATGATGTATGGATGGATAGAATGATGGATGGATGATGGATAGAATGATGGTTGGATCATAGAAAGATGGATGGATAGAAAGATGGATAGAATGATGGATGGATGGATAGAATAATGGATAGAATGATGGTTGGATGGATAGAAAGATGGATGGATGTGGAATGGATAGAAAGATAGAATGATGGTTGGATGGATAGAATGATAGATGGATGACAGAAAGATGGATAGAATGATGGTTGGATGGATAGAATAATGGATAGAATGATGGTTGGATGGATAGAATGATGGATGGATGACAAAGATGGATAGAATGATGGTTGGATGGATAGAAAGATGGATGGATGATAGAAAGATGGATAGAATGATGGATGGACGGATGGATGGATGATAGAATGATGGATAGAATGATGGTTGGATGGATAGAATGATGGATGGATGACAGAAAGATGGATAGAATGGTGGATAGAAAGATAGATAGAATGATGGATGGATGGATAGAATGATGGATGGATAGAAAGCTGGATGGATGGATGGATAGAATGATGGTTGGATGGATAGAATGATAGATGGATGACAGAAAGATGATAGAATGATGGTTGGATGGATAAAAAGATGGATGGATGATAGAAAGATGGATAGAATGATGGATGGATGACAAAGATGGATAGAATGATGGTTGTATAATCTTTATTTTAGTTTTTTATTTATATTTACATTTATAATCACAATAGTATTTTTTATTTATATTTCCTATATTCTTTATATTTTTGATATTTGTATTGATTCTCTGACACTACATGCAACAAAAACAGACAAAAATCTGAACAAATTTGACAAATCTGAACATGAGATGGTGCCATGTAAGATAAGCGAAACACACACACAGGAAGCTCTAGAGTTCCAACACACTGAGTCAGTCAGTCTACACACACACGGTGCTCCAGAGAGGGTAGGGCTTCAGCGGTGTCAGACGGCCAGTCGCCCTCATCCCAGCCTGGGCGAGCGAGAGGCGGACGCCTGCAGACCCTGGAGGACTGGAGAATTCATTAGCACACACACACCATTCAGACGGCCCGGTTTAGCCTTACAGTAATGATACCATTAGCCTGGAAGACATTCTCACACACACACATACAGGAAGAGAAGAGGAGAGAAGACGACTCGACGGTGTTTCTGAAAGACCTGCTCAGGACAGACGCTCGCGGGACGCTCTGAGTCTCTGTTCAGACGACTGTCCAAAGATGTTTAAATAGATTCAGGTGAAGTACATCACATCTAACTGCAGGACACTGCTTCACATTTCATGCCAAATACCACCATAAAATAGACTACACTTCTAGTTCATTCATTTCTGAATTTTTATGTTATACTTTTATTTTTTACATTTACATTTCTATTTTTATATTTATATGTATATGTATATTTACATTTACATAATTTAACTTTACATTTATATTATGTATTATTTTTTTATAATACATTTATATTTTTATATTTATACTTGCATTTACATTAATATTAGTTTAGATTTACATTTATATCTATATTTACTTTTACATTATTTACCTTTACATTTATATTTTTATACTATTATATATTTTTTTAGATTTATATGTACATTTATATATTTTTTATTGCTATTTCTATTTATTTTTATATTTATATTAACTTTTTTATTTACTTATGTTTTTATATATATTATATTGGACCAGCTGGAGTTTGTTTATTAAGTGTTATATTATTTATAATTATATTTATATTATTTAGCCGCTCTCAGTCTCTAAATGACAAATTTTAAATCCTTTTTTTTCCCCCCTCAAACAAGGGTTTATCTAGCTGACATTTAAAGTTTATCTTGACCATTTTATGCTTTTCTAGTGAAAGAAAGTTATTTGAATTTCAAATTGTTTTAATTCTACTTCTTTACATTCAATTTTGCATCCTGTTTGCAACCATAAGTGACTCTTTGAATCTAGAGGTCAGAGGTCAGAGGTCTTCACCTGCCAGAAGGAGATGTGGCTGTCAGCGTTGGAGTAGGTGGCCAGATAACGCCCGTCCGGTGCGAAGGACACCGCCGTTATGGGTCCTTTATGTCCGTGAATATGCTGTGGAAATAAAAACAGGCACAGGTTTAGACAGCTATCTCTTATATCACTGCTCAAACATCTCGTTCATGCTCATCTCCTGTAAGAAAACCCCATCTCTTCCTGTTCCTGATGCTTCATGTTGAACTGTACTGAAAGAAAAGGCAGCGAGGTCAGCTGAAGAGTGTGTGTGTGTTAAGAGCTTTATGAGCCACTCTGAATCATGGGAGGGGGTCCTGCAGCTGCACTAGTGCATTGTGGGATTGAGACGGGTACCACTGTGAAGAGACTGCTGACATGCCTCAATAATAGTGTGATTTTCAAAATAAATATTAATAAACAAATAAATTCAAAAACTGTATGCAAACTTTAAATAAAATCAATATGTAATTGTAAAATATAAATATATTATAATTATATAGCAATCTATATTTCAATATTATATATTTACATATAAAATATAGAGCATAGTGACAGTATCGGATTATAAATTAATAATAACAATGTAACAAAAATACAAATATTGTAAATAAAATATTAAAACGAATATATAATTGTGTAATATAAATATATAATCACTATAAAATACATTATTATTATTATTGCTATATTTACAAGCAACATTACATAAACATCAACAAATACAAGCATTACAAATTAAAATAATAAAAAAACTAAATAGTATAATATAACATATATATTATCACTACAAAATACAACAATATATACTGTTTTATTCTTATTATCCGTATTATTCTTATGTTATAATTACTTAGAACATTACATGAAATCTGCCATAAATACAGTAAATGAAATAAATAATAAAATAAATATATAATTGTATACTATAAATATATTATCACTATATAATAAATCAATATTTATTTCAATATACTTAAAAACAATAAAATTAAAAACACAAATCACAAAAATAGCCTTACAGAAGAGTATAGTAACAGTAATGATTATCATATTCATAAACCAAGATATTTATTATAGATGTTATTCCAAGGCACCTTAAAGGCATCCATATTTACAGATCATCACCTGCGCAGCATTTAGCAACTTTTCTTTATTAATTCATTATAGTAGCATCATTTTATACCTATTTTATTAAGCAGTTATTGTCTTGATAATAGCATTATAAAACATTTTAATAAAGGCATTTTGGTCAGCTTTCTTGTCTAATTTAAGATGTTTTCATGACTAAATTCAGTGTTTTTCTGACCCTGAAAACCAGACCTTCAGATGAACAGACGATATTATCATAAAACACTGTGAACACAGTTTCTCGTCCCAGGACAGCAGAGCATCAGACGTCTGTATAAAGGCCTGTAAACGAGTGTTTGATTGAATCCGGCGCTGAAATGAACGGCGGCTGTGGGAATGATAAACAGCTGCTGGAACGCAATAATCTGTCCGACCCGTCAGAAAAAACCCTCATAACACAGCCATTAGATTAGAAAGAGACGCGCGGCGATATGAGAGCAGCACGCTAACACAATCTCTCACGATTAAAGATCAAACAGCCTCACCTGACCCGCGTCTGGAATCTAAATCTGACAGCAGAAATAAAGACATGGGACGCCAGAAATATTGGCCTGTCAGATCACGAAAGCTCACCGAAAACTTCAGCAGACAGAAAAACACAGGAAAATCAACTGTGAATGACTTTCTGTGTGCTTTCAAATCCACAAAGCAGGGTTATTATACTCAAAACTTAAACCACAACAAATACATAAATAAATAAATAAATAAATTCTGTTACTTGAAACTTAAATATTAGCTAAATATATATATAAAAAAATCTTATTTTATTTCAGCTACGTTCCTAATAATTAAAACAAAACAAACAAAAATTGTAATTACTATATGGACGTTTAAAAAACTAAACTAAACTAAACTAATAAAAATCACAAAAACAACAAAAATACTAAAACTGTTAATAAAATAAAAAATCTGTTAAAATAAAGTTTAACTTAACTATCAGCTATATATATATATATATAACATAATTTATTTTTTTAATCTTAAACGCATTTAATTTCAGCTACTTTCCAAATAACTAAAACTAAAAAAAATTGGGTAATTACTATATAGGCACATTAAAAAAAAAACTAATAAAAATCACAAAAACACAACAAAAATACTAAAACTGTAACTAAAATACTTTTTTTTTTAATTATAATAGTACCTCATTGATACTAAAGAGCACTGCCATGATAATACATGCACATGAAATAATGATTTTTAAAATAAAAAAAAAATAAAAAAAAATAAAAAAGACCAGGTGTCTGGGATAATGATCAATTATGCTGTAGATACCTAAAATAATATACCAAAAACTTCAAACTAATAATTAAATCATTTAACTAGGTTTCAGTTTCTTAAACGCAACAGCAGTGATTGTAATGCAGCTTCAAAATAAAGTGGTAAAGTTTGGATTAAGTTTAGGTTTTAGTCTTTGGTTATATGCAATTTAAACCCTAGTGTATCATATTTGATATGCATATTTCTCTAAAACCTGTTTCACACTCAATCTACTCCATCTCTTCTGTCATCTGATTGATAGTTTAGAGATTTTTAGTGTAATCCAACGTCCAGCTTCAGCTGCTGCTTCACGTGTCTTTCTGCTGTCAAATCTTGACTGATTTTTCTCAAGTAAACGTCAGAATAACTGCAGTAATATCTCCAGATGAACTCTTACTGGACTGAAGCAGCTCAGCTTTACTTGATTCTCCAGCAATCATGTTTTAGAGTCAAATCTGATCTTCAGGATCTTTTGAGGAGCGTTTGTTTCCAGAAGCTTTACTTTCACTGTTCCTCAGCGGAGGAATGATCTTCACAAGCCTCCAGAACATCTCACATCTTCTGAGGAGCGTTTATTTCTTCAGCTCTCAATCACTGCATTATATGTTTGGATCATTTCAATCTCATCTTATTATTGGAGATATAGAGTGACGACTGATATTTAGATCAGTGTATGTCAGTATCTACTCTACTGTTATAAACATCTCATTCATTTACATTACAAGCATCAGAATTTCATTATAGAAATATCAGCATCTTCAGCAAATTGCATATTTTGCTCAGTTTATACACTACATGGTTCAGGCTGAATTAACTGCAAAAGTTTCATGTGTGTCAATCAAACGATCACTTAATAAGCACAGAATAAGCTGCAGGGTGAAGCAGACTATATGATGAGACGACATTTATGAACTATATCCACCAACACACCAGAACAAACACATAGGAAGAGAAAATGTGCTGCATCAGGAAACACTGACAAAACACACACACACACACACACACACACACACACACATCTCTTCATTTGCAACAGCAGCATAAACTGTGTTGCATCAGTAACAACAGACTTTATTTAAACACACACACACACAAACAAACACACACACTCACACTCACACACAAAAAACACACACACACACACACACACACACACACACACACTCACACAAAACACACACTCACACAAAACACACACACTCACACACACTCACACAAAACACACACACACAATCACACAAAACACACACACATACATACTCACTCACATAAAACAACACACACACACGCACGCACACACTCTCACTCACACACACTTACACGCACACACTCTCGCTCACACACACTTACACGCACGCACACACACACACACACACACACACACACACACACAGACACACACACTTACACGCACACACTCTCGCTCACACACACTTACACTCACACACTCTCGCTCACACACACTTACACGCACGCACGCACACACACACACACACACACACACACACACTCAAACACAAAACACACAGCGTTTAATTAGTAAATGCAGGAGACGCCTGATGTCCGACTGACCACTTCACAGATCAAAAGGAAGGACAGATGGCTGTGCGGACCAGACACACACACACACACACACACACACTATGGAGCGTCCCCATGAACCACATATACAAGTAAGTGTGTGTTTTGTATTGTGAGTTGTAGTGTGTGTGTGTGTGAGACAGTTAGATTGGGTCTCACAGCTGAATTGATTGAAGGATTGATTTTAGGCTGTTTACAGTTCTCCAGATCAAATCTCTGTGAAATCGCTGTCTGGGGACCCAGCGATCAGATCATATGCACATCCCATAATGCTCTGGCCACGGAGACGGACATCACTGATCACATGATCTTCATCAGGTTTGAAACACAAACACTGATCTGAAGACAGTGACGTTCACAACCGTGGGTCCTCTGTGTCTGTGTGTGTGTGTGTGTGTGTGTGTGTGTGTGTGCGAGAGAGAGAGAGAGAACACACACACACACACACACACACACACACACACACAGACATTCTTTTACAAATGTTTTTGTAAAAGATGCCAGTAAAGACTTTTATAATGTCATAAAAGAATTTCTATTTCAAATAAATGCTGTTCTTTTGAACTTTCTATTCATCTTTGAATCCTGAAAAATAAAATGTATCACAGTTTCCACAAAAATATGGTGCAGCACAACTGATCAGCATATTAGAATGATTTCTGAAAATCATGTGACACTGAAGACTGGAGTAATGATTCTGAAAATTCAGCTGCGCATCACAGAAATAAATTACAGTTTAACAGATATTTACATAGAAAACAGCTGTTTTAAATTAGAATAATATTTCCCTATTTTACTGATTTTTACCACATTTCTGTTCAAATAAATGCAGCCTTGGTGAGCAGAAGAGACTCTTTAAAAAATCTCACCAACCCCAAACTTCTGAACAATAGTGTGTGTGTATGTATATATATATATATATATATATATATATAATACTACAATTTGTATAAATTCACATACATTTTTTTTAGAAAGTATTTTAATACCAAGAAAAAAAATGCAGTCAAGTCTGTCCACAGTTTTGACTGTGTGTCTAGGTCTGTCTCTTATCAACTCAACCCAGAGGCAGTGTGTTTCTCTGAGAGTATTACTGACACACACACACACACACACACACACACACACACGCCGATCATGTGACCCCCAGCTGTGACATCACGGTCAGCTGGGCTCGTGTTCACGATGCTGGACCGGATCGATCGCACAATCTCAGTCTCTGCAGGACAGCGCTTCCCATCATGCAGCAGGTGAGCACCCATCCACACTCGCCACAGAGACGCCGCTCGCTTACCTGGCATTTTCCAGTGCGAACGTCATAAAGGGCCACTGAACCCTGACGGGCACCGACAGCGATACGATAGCTGCGATCACAGTACGCCACCATATAAAACCTGCAGAGAGAGAGATGAGAGGAAACACACTGCATACTGATTCACAGACACTAGCTCACTCCTGCAGGAGACCATGTGCTCCACTTGACATAAATCAACTTCCGTTTAATCATCTCTCTTTTTTACTACATTCATGTAAATAAGAATGTTTTGAATCAACTTATTTTTCTACAAAATTATTTGTAAACCTTGAAATCTTAATTTAAAATTCATTTTAATTTTACTCTTTAGTTTATATTTTGTTATTAAATTAAAATTGTAGAATACAAAATTCAATCAAAAATGCAAAATAATTGTTTGTTATAACGGAGTCATAATAAATAATAATCAACAAGTAATACATAAATAAATAAATATTATTTTAATTATTTTATCACATTTTGTATTAATTTCAGTGTGATAAATCAACCACAATTTTAATGATAATATAATCAAATCATTACTTTTCTATAAAAATAATTTATAAATTATTTTAAGAATTTTAATTTAGTTTTATACAAAATAAAAATAATGAAGTAACTGTAAATTATTACGTTTATTAAGTAAAATTTTTCAATTATTGACATTTATTATTTAATGTAATTTTGTGTGATTAAATTACATTTTTAGTATCCAAATTTCAATCGTCAATCCAAAATGTATTTCCAAAATGAAATGAATTTTACCAAAATTAATTCTGTAGATATTTAATTAAAAATTCTAATTTTTAGCATAAAAAAAAATTTCATAATGTAAAAAAAAAAAAAAAAAAAAAAAAAAATTGTTTATTTATCATAAATAATAAACAACATGTAATCAGTAAATAAATAAATATTAAGATTATTTCATAAAAATTTGCATTAATTTTTTCACAAATTATTGAAAAACATAATGTTGCATACTTCATATACCTTATAAAGGTAGTATGCAAATGCAAAGGTTCAGCCTGTATAAGGACTTTAATCCATCAAATATGCATCAATCGCTGTCACCTGAGGTTTGACCTCTGACCCTTTGAGATCAATGAGCTGCTCGTTTGAGCTGTCATCAGTTTTATTAGTATATCAGTGTCCAATTAATAAAACGGCTTTGTTAGTAATAAGTGCTGGTGAGGCTAAAATCAAAAGTCACTGTTACTAATTACTTTGACCAGATTATAATAGATTTAACTTTTCTAACTACTCAATCTGAACATGAACTGCAATGCTAACTGCTTTACTCATTAGTTCATTTCTATCATCTTTACATGACAGTAAAATAACTTACCATATTTAATTTATAATTATAGCAGTTATATTATTAGATAGTTAAATTAACTAAAAATGAAACTATTTAAAAAGATTTTTGCTAACTGAAATAGTTGAAATAAAATAAAATAAATGAAAAATATTAGAAGAAAAACTAACTGAAATAAATTGAAGTACTAAAATTACTAATGTAAATCTGAAACTGAACTAAAACAAACTAAAACTGAAATACAAAATAAAAATAAATCAATGTAGAAATATAAAAAAACTAAAACTAATAAAAATGACAAAACCACATACAAAAATTACTAAAATCAATTTAGAAATATTTTTTAAAAAACAAAACAATAATTAAAATAACAAAACCATGTGAGAAAATGACAAAATAAATTAACTAAAAATAAAAAATAAAAAATGAAAAATTATATAAAAGAATAATAATATATAATATATTTGAATATATAAAAATAAAATGACAAAATTGCACAAGAAAATGACAAAAACTAAAATAAAAAATGAAAAATAAAATAAAATTAAAATGATATTACTGTAACGCATGTACACAGAAATTCATAAACACACACTGACCTGCAGATGGCTGGGAAACACTCAGACAGGCCTTTCTTCTTCACCAGAGAGCCTTCAATGCAGTACATGATGATGTCCATCACCTGCAGGACACAGTGTGTTTACATCTGCATGTGTTATGAGCTGCAGCAGTCAGCTGATTGACATTATTTGACACACTGGGCATGTTTCTGTTTGAAATGACTTGAGTTGTGCCGAGGATCATCGGCAGATATTGTGTGTAAGGTGATCTCTACTGTAGCTGTGTTAGCGGTTAGCGTGTGCTTGTGTACCTCCACCAGCAGGTCCACCACATCAGACGGCATTTTCTCGATGAGAATCTCCATGACGCGCAGGATTTCAGTTTTGGCACGAGCGAGAGTCGTGGTGTGAACGTTCTGCTGAGACTGAGAGCCCTGGGACTGCATCGCTGTGTGTCTGTGAACCTACACACACATACACACACACACACACACACGTTTGTTTCTGTGAATTGTGGGGACTTTCCATAGACTTCTATTACTTTTATACTGACCAAACAATATTTTCTATCCCCTAACCCAACCCTAACCCTAAACATACCCTTTACAGAAAACCTGTTTGCATTCTTACACTTTCAGATAAACATCATTTACTGTTTTTAATCATTTTTTTCCCTCATGGGGACCACAGGCCGGTCTCCACAATGTCAAAAATTTCAAGTTTTACTATCCTTGTGGGGACAGTTGGTCCTTACAATGTAGCATAAACAAGTACACACACACACACACACACACACACACACACCACATCAATGACAAACACAGACTTAAGGAGACTTTTCAGTGAGTTTTATGGTTTAATGCACATATCTGAGTTGTGAGAGTGTATAAATGTTTGTGCTGCTTGTGTATTTGTGCATAAAAGTATGTGTATTTTTGCATGTACCTTTCTTTCTTAGTGTCATTTTTTAAAGGGGTCATATGATGTTGCTAAAAAGAACATTATTTTGTGTATTTGGTGTAATGAAATGTGTTTATGCAGTTTAAGGTTCAAAAAACACATTATTTTCCACATACTGTACATTATTATTTCTCCTCTAAGCCCCGCCTTTCTGAAACGTGTTGATTTTTACAAAGCTCATCGGTCTGAAGAGTGAGTGAGTGAGTGAGTGAGTGCGTGAGTGTGTGAGTGAGTGAGTTTGTGTGTGTGTGTGTCACCTCTCGAGCGATGGTGGTGATGAAGGCAGGAGGTCTAGCGGTGGCAATCAGGGAGAGGGCATGCCGGGCCGATCGGGCCGAATCAGCGCCGGGGCTCAGAGGAAGACCCATTGAGATGCTAAACACACAAATATAGAGTCAAACCATTACACACACATTATAATGTGAGCCCGGGGTCAATGGAGTCACTCACACACATCACAGCACACACACACTGATCTACATCTGTGAGAGGCCCCTTGTTAACAAATCACCCCGTGTGTGTGTGTGTATGCATCAGGACACACGGAGCGACTCGTACATGAAGGCATGTGATCAAAGCGTGAGCCGTGACTTTAATATTCTCTGTGACACGCGTGTGCTAAAACACACTAACACACACACGACAGCCCAAACCCTGCTGACCGACGAGAGAGAGAGAGAGA
>NW_015548202.1:907847-909233 GCF_001515605.1 Sinocyclocheilus anshuiensis | reverse complement strand
AATAAAGGCTTTTTATTTAGAATAAATTATGACTGCTACTTATTCTCAAGGAAAAAAGTCTTCCCATAATATATCAAATATGAAATGTTATTCCTGAAACCACGTTTTACTTTTAACGATTCATTAATTAAAATATTATGCAGATGAATCACTATGTTCTATGATATATTATATCTTTTATTTATCTGGAGAAAACCACTATCCCAGTTTTTAGAAAAATATTATATTATATTATATACTTGCCTGCATTCAGAGAAAAAAATTATTTTTAAAAATCTGAACTTTTTAAAATAGTTATTATTAAATAATAATATTATATTAGATACTTTTATGCATGTGGAGAAAAAATAAATTTGGTAAAAAATATATGCTTAAAAATCTAATTAATATATATATATATATATATATATATATATATACACATTTATATATACTGTATATATGGATGCAGTCAGAGAAAAAAAAATTTAAAAGGTTGATAAAAGTATATATATAGTTTTATGCATAATAAAAAATAATTTAATTTAAAAAGTTTCAATAAAAAATACATATATTAATAATAATATTACTCAATTTATTATGAATAATACAATATCAATATATTATATTACATATAATCTTTATTAATAATGAGAAATGTAATTAAAAAACATACATTCTTAAGTATGAAGCCAACATGAATACAAAGATTACATTTCTAAAAACTGTTATAACTGTTTCCACTGCATGTTTTAAACTGGGGCTTTAAGAGATGTTTCTATCCAGTTTCTCTGTTGACCTTCAGAGACTCTCAAAGTACAGATCACATATGAAGCAGCACCATCTGATGAACAATTACACAAACACATTACACAGAAGAGAGAGAGAGAGATCAGAAATCAGCCGTTTCTCGCGCTCAAACTCGATCCAGCGGACGAGTCGATAAATCCTGTTCAAAGCTCACAGCTTCTGCGTTACATAAACGATCTTATCACGGCTGTAAATGTGCCAAAGCTCCTCCTCAGTTTGACGAGAACAAAGAGACTCATCAGCTCCTCTGAACTCAAACAGCAGCAGTCATGAAAAACCTTCATTATGATCCCTGCCCTGCGTTCAATTCAATGCAAATCAAAGAGAGTTTGACCATACACAAACTGCTTTAAAAGGCAAAAATACAAAATATAAAGTATATAAAAATAAGATTAAACGTAGTTTCTGATTTGCATTTTAAGGCAAATTATATTTACAGAATGCTAAAGCATCTATAAGAAAGCATTTCAAGCTCATCTGTGAGTGACTTCTACTTAACATGAGTAACTTGTAGCTTTACAAACTAGAGTTTCAAAGTAGCTTTAACACTGCTGGTGTGTGTGTGTGTGTGTGTGTGTGTGTGTGTGTGTGTGTGTG
>NW_015548202.1:906895-907836 GCF_001515605.1 Sinocyclocheilus anshuiensis | reverse complement strand
GTGTGTGTGTGTGTGTGTGTTTGTGTGTGTGTGTGTGTGAGTGTGTGTGTGAGAGTGTGTGTGTGTGTGTGTAATTGAGCTAATGAATGGGTCTCTAAAGCCGAGCGCTTCCTTGATCCGTCAATATCTGATCAATCACTTTGATCTCAGGAGCGTCAGCATAAAATATGAGCCACAGGAGAGAAAGAAAGATGAGAATATCAGAGAGGAGAAAAAACTGCAGTCTTTTTTTTAATCTTTTCTATCTTTTGTTCTGTATTGAGTGATACAGACAAATCACATCAGTTTTTATTTAATTAAATTTTTTCATTTTAACAAAACTCAGTGATTGGAGATCTTTAACCTTTAGGAAATGTTCCAAAGGCCAGATGATGGTTTGTAGTTAATTATAAAAAAAAATATTTTTTTCCCATAAATTAGGGAAAAAGTTGGTTATTTTTTTCTGTGTAAAAGGCTTATTTATCTTTCAATCATGCTGTAGAAATAGTTAAAAGAAAGAGCTAAACACTGTATTTTTGGTCAAATAAATAATATTTTTAAAAATATATCATTTAAATATATATATTTATACATACATTCTATATATACATTCTGAATATATGATTTTATACAATAGTAGTTCAATAAACAGTAAGTTAAAATTAAGTGACTTACATTTCAGACACAATATTGACTGTTTTTGCTCAGTTTCGCTGACGAATATAGTTCCAATCAAAGCAACACAGCGGTGTTTCGTTACTGAATGAATCCACGTTTTTGAACGAATCAAGTGAGTCAATGATTCAGTAACCCATTCATAAAGACAGTAGTCACTTGCCTCGTCTCTGAATGAATCAGCCGTTTGAATTAATCTGTTGAATGAAGGACTAAATGACTCGCTCATTAAAACAGTCATTTGCAGCCACCCAGGGCTGGATTGGTAATCGGGCATACCGGGCATT
>NW_015548202.1:904887-905824 GCF_001515605.1 Sinocyclocheilus anshuiensis | reverse complement strand
GATGAAGTATTTTGCTCCGCCTATATAAAGATCGCTTCACTCCAACTTCTTCCTCGTCGGCTTTTCCCACGTTTTCACAGCAGATTTATCAAGAACAGGCTTGCTCTGCGGTGAGTGATGCTGGCCAAAGAGCAAGGCAGGAGAAGAAGAGAGTAGTTGAATCGGTAAAGTGCTTGATAGGGACACGCAACGGAGGCAGACAGCTAACCTATCCTAATGTGTGCGTGCCATGAGTGTAGAATACGTAAACACTTTTTAATTATATGTAAATTTGTCCCCCGCGCTTTTTTTGTCAAGTCAAGTGTGTTCATAGTGGTTTCCATGGGCCAATGCGAATAAATCTAGATTTAAATTCAAAAAGACACGATATTGTCAGACCTGACGTTTTATTCTTATCCAAAACAACTAGATGTGATATGAGTGTGATAGATACATACATACACTACCAGTCAAAAGTTTTTGAACAGTAATATTTTTTATGTTTTTTAAAGAAGTCGCTTCTCACCAAGCCTGCATTTGTTTGATCCAAAATACAGCAAAAGCATTAATATTGTGAAATGTTTTTACTATTTAAAATAACTGTTTTCTATTTAACCACTTAACCTGCGCCCTTATTTTTGAGCATTTTCTGAAAAACGACATACCCAAATAAAAATGTCTGTAGCTCTTGAACCCTATGGAGACTTCTTTAAAAAGCATTAAAAATCTTACTGTTCAAAAACTTTTGACTGGTAGTGTATATCATATACAGTATGTGACCCTGGACCACAAAACCAATCAATCAATTCTTTGAAATTGAGATTTATACACCATTTTATACACAAAACTGAATAAATAAGCTTTCCATCGATGTATGGTTTGTTAGGATACGACAATATTTGGCCGAGATACAACTATTTGAAAATCTGGAATCTGAGGGTGCAAAAAAATCAAAATA
>NW_015548202.1:903450-904828 GCF_001515605.1 Sinocyclocheilus anshuiensis | reverse complement strand
CTTCAGAAATCATTCTAATATGCTGATTTGTTGTTTTATTATTATTATTATCAAAATTTAAAACAGTTAAGTAAATTTTTTCGGGATTCTTTGATGAATAGAAAGATCAAAAGATCAGCATTTATCTGAAATAAAAAGCTTTTGTAACATTATAAACTATACAATTCAAAAGCTTGGAGCCAGTAGAATTTTTTATTTTTTTTTGGGAAAGAAATTAATACTTTTATTTAGCAAGGATGCTTTAAATTGATCAAGTGATGATAAAGACATTCATAATGCTACAAAAGATTTCCATTTCAGATAAATGCTGTTCTATTCATCATCTGAAAAATTATACTCAGCTGTTTTCAACATAATAAAAATAATGTTTTTTTTTGTTTGTTTTTTTTAGCAGCAAATCAGAATATTTGAATGATTTCTGAAGGATCATGTGACTTGAGTAATGACGCTAAAAATTCAGCTTTGATCACAGGAATAAATTACATTTTAAAATATATTCAAATAGAAAACTACTTTTGCTGTATTTTGGATCAAATAAATGCAGGCTTGGTGAGCAGAGGAGACATCTTTAAAAAGCATTAAAAATCTTGCTGTTCAAAAGCTTTTGACTGGTAGTGTATAGGCCTATCATATATATATAGATATATATATATAAATGGTGGTGGGCCGCCTGGACCAAAAAATGCCTGGGCCGATTTTTTGTCCCAGTCCAGCCCTGCAGCCACCTACTGGTTTGGTTTCGTATTTAAAACTATCATTGCATTTTTCCCAACATTTCTTATTTGTATGTTTAAAAAATATTTAAAACATTAATCTTATAAAATTCTTTATGCATTCGAAATTTTGCAGTGTAAATGCATTTATGGCACCTCAGCTTCATCAAACAGTCTGTGTAAATGCATCTAATGCCACTTCAGATGCAGCTTCTGTGTTTGCTGCAGTGGAAAGATGGAGTTTGTTCATACTGATTTCATTTGAATTGTAACAGCTCTACAGTTTCTTATTATTACACATTTAATAATGTTAGTGAAAAAATTACAATTTAAGAAACAGTGGGAAATGACATCTGTTTTGTTATATACAGCAACTCCTTTTCAGTTAGTTGTTATTTCTACCTCTTTTCTAGTTACAGAGCACTTTATTTGGAGAGTTGTTTTAAGTGAGAAAACATCTGTAACTTTGTCCAGATTGGGGGAATTGTAATGCTTAATAATTTTTTTGCATTAAAAAAAAAGTATAGATTTTTGTTTGTGTATGCTATCAATTATAGTTTTTAGAAAGAAAATCGGAATCGGCAAATATCGGTATCGGCAGGTCACACTTACAAGAAAATCCGAAATCGGAATCGGCCAAGAAAATTGCAATCGGTGCATCTCTA
>NW_015548202.1:902722-903127 GCF_001515605.1 Sinocyclocheilus anshuiensis | reverse complement strand
GTTGGTTTAGGGTTTTTTTGGCATCTCCATGTGGTCCTGTTCGGTATCGCAACTTCGCTTCTCTAAAATGTAAAAAAGCTCTTTGCAGTTGCACTGTACACATACTATAAAATTCAGATTTTTTTTCTTTCATATGTGCTTATATGGGCTCTTTATATCATTTGGTTCTTTGGTGTCCTTTTGGAGTTTCTAAGTGTCCTTTTTTGGAAAGTCATCTAAATTTATCTTGAAAAAAAGCTTGCAGAAAATATAGATGTTTGAGAATCACCCTTCAGTCTTTTGGTTTACTTTTCTGGATGTAGCAAATGATTACAAAATAAACATTTGAAAGAAGATAAATGGTCTATGCTTAATTTCATGAAGTGTGTGATTAATCGCGATTAATCACAGAAAAAGGATGTGATT
>NW_015548202.1:902514-902688 GCF_001515605.1 Sinocyclocheilus anshuiensis | reverse complement strand
GATCATCTTAAATATAAATATATCTTCCCATCATGATGAGTCTAAAGGAGTAGCTAAATTAAATTGGTAATTTAGATAAAAAATTAAAATAAAACAAAAAATAAACATTTAACATTTGAAGTGGATCAAAACCTTTCATCAAAGTTGTCCTAAAACCAAAATGTGTTCTTGTCT
>NW_015548202.1:901969-902226 GCF_001515605.1 Sinocyclocheilus anshuiensis | reverse complement strand
AAAACAAAAAACAAAAAATAAACATTTAACATTTGAAGTGGATCAAAACCTTTCATCAAAGTTGTCCTAAATGTGTTCTTGTCTTAGGACAACTTTGATGAACTTTTTTGATCTGCTTCAAATGTTGACTACTGTATATATAGCAAACATTTTGATATGTTTAAAACTAGCTACACGTCATGTTAGGTTAATTGAATGCTATATAATAATTAATTTAGCAAGCAGATTCTATTTCTTGTTTCTGGTCTAATTGCAAC
>NW_015548202.1:898639-901867 GCF_001515605.1 Sinocyclocheilus anshuiensis | reverse complement strand
TCTCTCTCTCTCTCTCTCTCTCTCTCTCAAACTAAAGGTCTTCGAATGGCGCTAAACAGATTTGCTGTTTCAAAAGCAGATAACGTTGCCCTGCATCAGTCTGGAGGTCAAAGAAGAAACATCATCTTCATCATCATCATCATCATCGTTCCACTCAAGACTCACATACACGCCACACGTAATCACAGATGAAAAATGAGTGCCATTTGGCTCTAATGGCATTAGCACGCGCTCCACGCAGACATATTTGTACTCATAATAAATTTTTTTTGGGTCAGGTTTCGTCTTAACGAGCGGGTCAGGCTGGACGGTAAGCTGGTTTGCGGGCGTTTGGGCGCGGAGGTGAAGGCCCAGACGAATGGGTTTCCTCTTACGGTTGGAGGTCTCCACCATCCTGAGGACGAGACATCATTACATCATATTAATGGGCTCCAATCGCATTACAGCCTGCCTCTCATCTGTCAGGGGAAACGCTGGCGCGATGAGGAGAATCTGGAGAAAGCATCAAGCAGCTGTGAAGGGTTTCAGAACTGATTCAGGACCGTTGAGTCTCTGAACAACTAACCAATGCTGCTTATGGAGAGCGTTTCAAAACCCCTGCAGACTAACCTAGGGTCTTATGATATCGGTTTTAGGTTTGCTCAAATTCTTTTTTTCTATTTTAATATTTCTAGATTCTGTTGTTTTTCCTTTTAAATTTTTCTGAATTCCATTTTAATGGTTAAACAAAAACATAGTAATCAAAAATCATGTCTAATTAACTGACATCATAAAACTTACACCATTCAACAACTATTTATTTTATTTATTTATTTATTTTGAAAAAAATAAAAAATAAATCATTTATTTCATTTGCATTTCATAACATTTTCCTGGATCCACTTTTAATGGTTAAATTAAATTAAATAAATAAAAAAAAACACGTCTAATTAATCGAAATCATGAAACAACATATTTTGATATGAAATCCATTTTTATTTTTTAAATTCCGCTTTCTGTTATAATGTTTCTGGATTTAGATTTTTTCCATTTGAAATTTTCTGGATTCCATTTTCATAGTTAAGTAAAGTTTAGTAATCAAAAAGCACGTCTAATAATTAGAAATTATAAAGCGTACACAATTTAATAACAATTTGTTTTTACATTTTTTCTTCACATTTTTAGGGCCCTATGAAATCCAGGAGTACTGCACTATACTAATATATTTCTGTCATAATTTCTTCAAGTTAAACCGAACTTTTATTTTGACGGGTTGTACTGAAGATCTCTGAGTTTCTGACAGTAGTTTTTCAAATGTACAGGTGGAAACTGGTGACTCTCAGATCTCTCTGGAGATGAAGTTCATGATTTGAGATTTAATTAACAGCCCAACTTTTGATTTATTCATCTAAAATACACCAAATTCCCTGAGATTTTGTGTTGTACAGTAAAAAAGTGTGCATCTCACTTGGACAGCTGCTTCTCGGCATCGGCGCAGAGCTCCAGCAGACCCATGAGAACTGCCGACACGTCCATATATGGCTCCCACACCGTGAAGCCTCGGCCGATCAGATCGATGGCTGTGCGCCGGATGGTGCTGTGGGCCGGCAGCTTGGGACTGGGCGGCTGGAGGAGGAGGAACGTCAGGGCTTTACCTGAGAGAAAGAGAGACAGACGGTTATTAATATCCATATTGACTGGAGCCGTTATCAGGACCGTCTGCAGGTGGAAATATTGATGCTCAGCTAATACAGCATCAGTCACTACTACACACATCAACATAATGTCAACATGCATCTGAACACGCTAGAAATTTGAGTGTCAAAATCTAAATCTAAAGCCAAACATAATCCAAAGTAAAATTTATTTTTAATAACGTTTTTTCTTACTTTTGTACACAGAATTGTGTACAAAAAACAAATCTAACAAGGAAATCAGTAAGTTCAGTAAATAAAAATACAGAAAGCAAATATTAAAACAATTTAAATAAAACACATTTTTTAAATTAAATATAAAATTATGTATTAAACAAAAATATGTAAAAAATGAAATAAACCACATTTTATGTATATTATAATATTTATATATATATTATAATATATCTAAAAAGCAAATGTGGAAAAATGCATATTTTTCATTTAGGTGCTGGGATCTAGAAATGACGAGCCAAACCTTAAGAAAACCTTAAGATAAATGTTAAATATTTTTGCACAAAAGTATAGAAAAAGTACGGTGTAAAAAGAAGAAATCTTTCCGATTTGCCACTATTTCTGGGTCACAAATAAAACACATTAATTCCAGATAGAGTAAATCAGTAAGTTAAAAAAAAATAGTTAAAATAGTTAAATAGTTAGAATAGTTAAATACTTAAAAAAGCAAAAAATATTTGAAAATATATATAAAAAATTATATATATATATATATAAATGTGGAAAAAATATTATTTTCCCATCTATAATCTGGATTTATTATCTTTCCATTTATTATCAGTTTTAAATGCTTTCACACTGCAGACACATTTGCTGCATAAGTGCGCGTCTCTATTTAATCATGTCACATCATTGTTCAGTACAATTTATTAGTTTTTTTTCGCTTATTCAAAATGCAATTTCGGTTGCTGAACATTTGGTGCATCCTTAGAAATTAATTGATTAATTAAACACATTAATTCCAGTATGCCTGATTATTTTTGATTTTGTAATTGTAATTAAATCACTAACCAACCAACTAACGAGCAAATCAGTAAGTTAAGTAAATAATAAATAACCAAAACAAAGAAAAAAACAGAAATACATATATAACAATTACATAATAAATATTTAAAATAAAAAATATGTAAAAATATTTTTACAATTACAAAAAAATACAAATAAATGTAGATTTTTTTTCTCCATTTAGGGGCTGGGATCTGGAAAAGGCTATTCAAACCGAGTTTAAGTTTATCAGAAAACCTTAAAAATGCTCCCTTTTCAACAGAAGTCAGTGAATTGAGGTCACATGGTGTTGAACACAAACCCCAAAGTGGTCAGTGTGTGTCTGAATGTGTCTATCCATCAGCGGAGCTCTAACGAGGGGCTCCTTCACTCCACTGCAGGCCTCTATTAGTGCACAACAGCGGCACATGCTGTCTCCATGGCAACGGTCAATATGTGTGGGAGGGTGAAGGGGGAGAGGTCAGCACATGTGACCCGACACACACACACACACACACACACACACACACACACACACACACACACACACACACAC
>NW_015548202.1:883631-898040 GCF_001515605.1 Sinocyclocheilus anshuiensis | reverse complement strand
GTGTGTGTGTGTGAGAGAGAGTGTGTGTGTGTGTGTGTGTGTGCGAGAGAGAGAGTGTGTGTGTGAATAAGTGTGTTCGGATGTGTGCTGGATTTCATAATGTGCTTCCAACTTCTGATTCACTTTTATGTATATCAATAAATGACTAAATAAAGCTGAAATAAAATGTAATATAAATATTAGATGAAAACCTTAACAAATATCTAACAAAAATTATAAATGTTTTCTAACTGTAATAAATAAGTTTAGTTGAATGTCAAAATTACTAAACATAAATAAAATAAAATAAAAAAGCATACAAGCATATAACAAAATTACTAAAACTTTAACTGAAATTAAAATGAAAACTGAAAATATAAAAAATAAATGCTATTTAATTATTATTAAAACTATTAAAAATTGTTTTCGGTAATTAAGCTGAAACAAAATCAAATGGAAATATTAGATGAAAAACTTAAATTCTAACAAAACTTATGTTTTCTAACTGAAATAAATAAGTTTAATTTGAAATACTAAAATTACTACAACTAAAACTGAAATAAAAATTGGAAATATAAAAATAACATAATAAAAAAGCACATAAAATTAATAAAAGTAGAATGAATCTGAAAATATAAAAATCAAAGTGATTCAAAATATTAATTAAAACCATAAATATTATAAAAATTATACTAAAATAACTGATATATACACACACCATTTTTGTTGTATGCAATGCTGCTTTAGAATGAAACGAAAAGTCTCTTCTACTCACCAAGGCTGCATTTATTTCATCAAAAATATGAAATATTATTATAATTTAAAATAACTGTTTTCTATGTGAATATTTTCTCAAATGTAATTTATTTCTGTGATCAAAGCTGTATTTTCAGCATCATTACTGCAGTCTTCAGTGTCACATGATCTTCAGAAATCATTCTAATATGCTGATTTGCTGCTCAACAAACATTTCTGATTATTATTAATGTTGAAAACAGTTGTGCTGCACAATATTTTTGTGGAAACGGTGATACATTTTTATTTTTCAGGATTTACAGATGAATAGAAAGTTCAATAAACAGCATTTATTTGAAATAGCAATCTTTTAAAACATTATAAATGTCTTTACTGTCAACTTTTGATCAATTTAATGCATCTTTGCTGAATAAAAGTATGAATTTCTTACTTCTAGAAGCTTCAAGAATCTTAGCCATTACTGTTTTTGATGACAGTGGAGCCGAAACCAAGTCACCCCAGTGTTTCCGTAGGAGCAATAACTGCTCTAAGTGTCTGTAAGGTCAGTTTGCAGTGAGAGAGAGGTGTGTGTGTGTGTTTGTGTTGTCGTTTCAGACGTATCAAACCTCCTGTGCCGTGAAGCGCAGCAGCGCGTCCTCCAGCGCTCCGGGATTCGCTGCTTTGTTCCGGAGCGCAGCGCCGAGGTTTAAGAGCAGTGCGGTTTGTACTCTAATCCGGCCTTTGATTCCCAACACCGCGGCACAAATCCATCGCGTGGAATCCAGAGACGTGAAACTTTAACCTTAAACACTCGACTGAAGAGCTGCTCTTAAAGTCTCTGAATAAACTCAGAGCATTAAATCTCCTGACGAGCTTTAGTCGGGATTACTTGATTAAAATAATGACTGCTAACGTATTCAACTAATTAAGCTCAGGAAACCTGTCAAGAACATGTTCAGGTTATATTTAACAAAAAATGAAAGAAAAAAAAATTTTGTTTGAAAAATTTGCGAGAAATTAAGTTTTTTTTTTTTTTTTTGCAAAATTATATTAAAATTACATTATATATTATAATTTTTGCATTGTGATATTTTCACAAAAGTTACACATTTACTCCTAATTATAATTTTTAAAATTAATTAAATTACTCTAATTAATGTAATATGATTATATATTCATATACTAAATATAAATTAACATTGCTGTACTGAGTGTAATTTATGTTTAAGCTGAATAAAATCTTTGTAATACAACATTACTTGCACTGTTAAATATATATTTTAACTATTTATTAAATTTTTGCATTGTTTTAAAATTAAAGATTTTCCTTTTAATTCTAATTAAAAAATATATCTAAATAAACAAATTCATATTTCTGTAGTGCATATATATATATATATATATACATATATATATTGCAGCATCTTCAGTGTCTCATATATACACACATATATATATATAATATAACATTTTAGTAATATTAATTGCAAAGTGACTGCAATGACTTTTAAATGTAATAAAATCATTGCATTACAGCAATATTTGCACTGCAATTTTTAAATTAATTAATTAATTTGCATTACTTTCACAAATTTTTTTTTTCTTAATTCTAATTAAGAAAAAATAAATTAAATATAAACAAGTAAAAATAATATTTATATTTGGGATAAGCATTTATTTATCATAATAGTTGTACCAAGTTTATTTAAGTTTAATGTATGCTTATTTAAATTATATTACAGCAATATTAGCACGGTATTATAATAAAACAGCACAATTACAGTAATGAGCCTGTAATGAAAATGAGAATAACTACCACTGAGAATAACTACAAAAAAGATGAAGATTATGGTAATGCAAATTTAAGAGAAATGTGTTAAATTTCATTTATGAAACCTGAGCAAAACGAATCTCTGTGTAATTTATTCATAAAACCATCATTAAGTAAATTACCACATTATTAAGTAAATTACCACATTCAATACAATGCGATCATTGATGCAAGGATGAATTAATAAATAATTTACAGACATTTCACTCTATTTTTTAAATTAGCTGAACCTGCCCTTAAACGTCTATTTACACGTCCTGTCTAAATGGGCAGCACTTGGTCAGAATGAGCAGCCGGACGCTGCCATACGGGACATACAGAGACATCGCACTACACCTCATTTCCTGTCTGGACAGGAAGACAACAAACAGGCCAAATCACCTGCAAATTTATTGTCCCGTTTCTCGGGCCGGCCGAACGGGTGGAGTCCATTTTTCAGAGCGGACATCTTTGTTTAAGACTTGACTTGGTTTCAATGGATGAATTAATATTGACAAAACATCAGCTGGGCTAATGAGTGGTTAGTTAAAGCAATAAACATGCCACATTAGAGGCTGGGCCACAGGAAGCTAATTAGAGAGCGACGAGAGAGAGAGAGAGAGAGAGAGAGAGAGAGAGAGACAGAGCGAGAGAGCTTTAAACCATTAGCTCCAACACCCACGAGCGTTTTACTGGAAACCGTCTCTCACTCACACACACACACACACACACACACACACACACACACACACACACAGCGATATAGAATGACTTGTACGGTCATATATGATGTTCATTTCCAGTTGCCTTATTACTGCAGGACCCTCTGCCCTCCTGTCTCTCTCTCTGTCTCTGTGCGTCTGTCCATCCATCTTTATCTGTTTCTTTGCTGACTGTCTGTCTATCTGTGTCTCCGTCTGCCTGTCCATCTGTCTGTGTCTGTCTATTTGTCTGTCTGTTTCTGTCCATCTGTCTGTCCGTGTATCTGTCCATCTGTGCATCTGTCTTTGTGTGTGTCTGTCCATCTGTCTGTGTGTCTGTCCATCTGTCTGTCTGTCTGTCTATCTGTCTGTGTGTCTGTCCATCTGTCTGTGTGTCTGTCTGGCCATCTGTCTGTGTGTCTGTCCATCTATCTGTCCGTGTGTTTGTCTGTCCATCTGTCCATCCATCTGTCTGTGTCTGTCTGTCTATCTGTCTGTCCGTCTGTCCGTCCATCTGTCCATCCATCTGTCTGTGTCTGTCTGTCTATCTGTCTGTCCGTCTGTCCGTCCATCTGTCCATCCATCTGTCTGTGTCTGTCTGTCTATCTGTCTGTCCGTCTGTCCGTCCATCTGTCCATCCATCTGTCTGTGTCTGTCTGTCTATCTGTCTGTCCGTCTGTCCATCCATCTGTCTGTGTCTGTCCATCCGTCTGTCCATCAGTCTGTGTGTCTTTCCATCTATCTGTCCGTGTGTGTCTGTCCATCTGTCCGTCCATCTGTCCATCCATCTGTCTGTGTCTGTCCATCTATCTGTCCGTGTGTTTGTCTGTCCATCTGTCCATCCATCTGTCTGTGTGTCTGTCTGTCCGTCTGTCCATCCATCTGTCTGTGTGTCTGTCCATCTGTCTGTGTCTGTCCGTGTGTCTGTCTGTCCATCTATCTGTCCGTGTGTCTGTCTGTCCATCTGTCCATCAATCTGTCTGTGTGTCTGTCTGACCGTCTGTCCATCCATCTGTCTGTGTCTGTCCATCCGTCTGTCCATCTGTCTGTGTGTCTGTCCATCTATCTGTCCGTGTGTCTGTCCATCCATCTGTCTGTGCGTCTGTCTGTCCGTCTGTCCATCCATCTGTCTGTGTGTTTGTCCATCCATCTGTCTGTGTGTCTGTTCGTCTGTCTGTGTCTGTCCATCTGTTTGTCCGTGCATCTGTCTGTGTCTGTCTGTCCATCTGTCTGTCCGTGCATCTGTCTGTGTCTGTCTGTCCATCTGTCTGTCCGTCTGTCCATCTGTCTGTCCGTGCATCTGTCTGTGTCTGTCTGTCCATCTGTCTGTCCGTCTGTCTGTCTGTGTCTGTCCATCTGTTTGTCCGTGCATCTGTCTGTGTCTGTCTGTCCATCTGTCTGTCCGTCTGTCTGTCTGTGTCTGTCCATCTGTTTATCCGTGCATCTGTCTGTGTCTGTCTGTCCATCTGTCTGTCCGTCTGTCTGTCTGTGTCTGTCCATCTGTCTGTCCGTGCGTCTGTCAATCTGTGTGTCTGTCTTTCTGTCCATCTGTCTGTCTACCTGTTTTTGTCTCTCTGTCTGTCTGTGTTTCCATCTGTCTGTCTGTCTTTGTCTGTTTGTGTCTGTCTGTGTGCCTCTCTCTCTGTCCGCCTGTCTATATGTCTGTCTGTCTTTCCTTCTCTCTGTCTGTCTGTCTCTGGCCTCTGCTGCGGTCAAATCGAAAGTGAAGTTAAAATCAATGGAGTTGAGCTGGAAAGAGAGGTGGCAGATGGAGAGATAGAGAGAGAAACAAAGGGTGTCTAAACAGGGAATGCCTTCAGCACACTGGATTTACAGCAACATACACACACTGCATTACTGTGACATCACTTCCTGTCACTGCAGCGCTGCGCTCGCTTCTCGCTTACTATACTATATAAGGGTTGTGTTCACTTTTACATCACTGCAACACTGTTAGTAATGATGATAAAACTGTGCTTGTAAAATATGCAATATTCTGTATTGCATTTACCAACAGATACTGGTGGATATTGATTTACTGGCAATTATGGTCAATAACCAATAAGATTGCCATTATTATGTGTGATATTTGGATTGCACTAAAACACTTTTAAAATATTTTTTTTACAAATAAGACTGCCAATATTATAATGTGACATTTTTATACAGAGTATATAATTTAATATATTAATATATAAATTATATATAAGGTTATTACTGTGAACTAAAACAAAAACCATACAAAAATAGTTAAATGAAAAAAGAAACTTTAACTGAAATAGGTTTAATTTTATATTTTATTTTAGCTAGTTGTCAAAGCAACATTTCTTATTTTCATTTTAGTTTAACTTGATGTACTAAAATAATTAAAAATAAAACTGAAATAGAAACATAATAAAAACTAAACAGAACTACAGTATATAAAACTATATATTTAAAAAATAAACTAATATAAATCACAAACACACTAAAACTTCCAAGTTAAAATAAAACAAAAAATATAAAAATAAAAATTAATTCACTACACTAATTAAAAATATTGATTATTAATGAAACCACAACAGTATCTCAGTGATACTAATGTATATACACACACACACACACGCAAAACAAAAAGAAAATGTAAAAAATAAATACAAATAAATAATTATTTTTGGTGGTGGCCAAAATTATTAGAACACTAGTATTTTCTTCTGGATTGAGTCTGTCTCAGTTTGTTCTGTTTCTTCATGTCATTCCAGACAGACTGATGATGATCAGATCAGATCTCTGTGTGGAGCACTGGCTGCTGTCAGACAAAAATCTCACTGGATTATTACAATTAATAACAAAATGAATGTTTGGAAATGCAAACTGATATTTCCTATTGACACCGTACAGCAAAAGATAATAAGAAAGATAAGAATATAATAAGATAAGCAAAAGATAATAAGAAAGAGACAGATAAGATGAGAAATAACTGACTTCAAACCATCTTTTAGCTGCTGAAAATACTAGTGTTCTAATACTTTTAGCCACCACTGTATATACACAAGTAGTTTGAGAGTGAAGAGACTAGATTACTGTATGTCATTCATAATGATTCATGGGAATGATCAGGTGTGTGTGTGTTTGTGTACTCAGGTGTGTGTGTGTGCGCATGTGTGCGTACTCACAGGTGTGTGTGTGTGTGTGTGTTTACTCACAGGTGTGTGTGTGTGTGTGAACTCACAGGTGTGTGTGTGTGTGTGTGTGTACTCACAGGTGTGAGTGTGTGTGTGTGCGTCTGTGTGTGTGTACCAACAGGTGGGTGTGTACTCACAGTTTTGTGTGTGTGTGTATGTGTGTGTGTGTGTGTGTACTCACAGTTGTGTGTGTGAGTGTTTGTGTACTCACATGTGTGTGTGTGTGTGTGTGTGTGTGTGTTTGTGTACTCACAGGTGTGTGTGTGTGTTTGTGTACTCACAGGTGTGTGTGTGTGTTTGTGTACTCACAGGTGTGTGTGTGTGTTTGTGTACTCACAGGTGTGTCGGGCCAGTGAGTAGTTGGATCCTCCGGTGGTCAGACCAAATCCGTCGGGAGCCTGAGTGCTGGTGCGAGCGCGGGAAGGTAGTTTGGGAGGTTCGATCTCTGCACCAAACTCGGCTCCGATCACTCCCAGCAGAACGATGGCCGTCGCCTGCTTCCTCCGCTCCTCATATGAGTTACAGATCTTCGCGTTCGGTGGCAGGTTCGACAGACAGCCTACAGACAGATACACAGAGTCACTTAAAGATACATACATACACTTAAAGAACATAAAACAACATTCACAGTTCATTTCTGTAGTCACTTATTTCTGAAAATGTTCAACTGAAATTTATGTAGAGAGGTATAACAAAAGATAAAAACTAAATGAATCCATAAGGAATTTGTAAAAATATATGTAAATCTTTAAACAAAGTAAAATAAAAATCACCATGAGCAAAACTTATAAACACTAAAAACAATAAATGTTCAACTGAAATTTATGTAGAGAGGTATAACAAAAGATAAAAACTAAATGAATCCATAAGGAATTTTTAAAAATATATGTAAATCTTTAAACAAAGTAAAATAAAAATCACCATGAGCAAAACTTATAAATACTAAAAACAATAACAACAACAATAATAATAAGTAATTCTTATAAATAAAAGTAAATTCTAGTAATCAAGTAAATCTGAAAAAATATGTAAAATAAAATAATAAATCCCTTTTCAGAATATACAAATAAAATAAAATAAAATAAATCATATAAGCAATTCTTATCCATTTAAGTAAATCCTTAATAATAATAATAATAAATAATAATAATAACAAGTTAGACTTATAAATAAATCCTTAAAAATAATGAAGCAAAATAAAATAAAATAATTAATATGAAAATAAACCATTTTTTAGGAAATGAATATTTCACATGTTGTTTTGTTCCGGTCAGATGAATTTGTTGTGAATGTGAGACACCTGCCCATAAAACACCCACGACTCGTCTGAATTAACGCTGCGGCGCTCGTGGAGCTTCGGCTTTGTGCTCAGCGTCCAGACAGCACTCTGAATGGAGAGTGTGTGTGTGTGTTAGGGTCAACACACACACACACACACACACACACACACACACACACACACACACACACACACACAGAGGCATAAAGAGAGCTGGAGGGGTGTTTGCTTGCGGAAGTGTGGGGTGCGGTTGATGGGCTTCTTTTGTTACCAAACGTGTGTGTGCCGCAGAAGCCCCTCCAACACGGGACACGCAATTAGTCTCACACACACACACACACACACACACACACACACACACACACACACACACGCCTGAGGCCACAATACAGAGACGTATGATGATGTAGAGCACAGATATTACAGCTCACAATGGATAAATGCTTATCTATTTTAATCTGCACTAATGTCAATTAACACATTAAAAATGGCTCTAATATCATCTGGATGAATGTTTGTTTGATTCTATAACAGCAATACAGTCATAAAATATTTATAAATTTTATTATATTATTAATATTAATTTATTAATATTATTTATTAAATTATATTATTTTTAAGGATCTTACAAGAATTACTTAAGATGTTTACTCTCTATTTGCTCAAATTTTATTACGCATTATATGAATTTCTTTTTGTTGATTTAATTCATATTTAGTGAAAAAGAATAGGTTTTCTGTAGGTTTTCATTAAAAATTAGTAATAAAAATCCAGTAATAATTTTGTCAGAAACTACGTCTAACACTGTAAGGTTTAAGAAATGCATCCATCCTGTTAAAGCCATGATGTACACACAAATATAATCAATAATTACAGTAATAAACCAATAAACTAATATTTGATATATTAATCTGTGTTTTCTGTTCCTTTACAATAAACCAATAAACTAATATGTGACCCTGGACCACAAAACCAGTCATAAGGGTAAATTTCTTGAAATCGAGATTTATGCATCATCTGAAAGGTGAATAAATAATCTTTCCATTGATGTATGGTTTGTTAGGATAGGACAATATTTGGTCGAGATACAACTATTTGAAAATCTGGAATCTGAGGGTGCAAAAAAATCATAATATTGAGAAAATCATCTTTAAAGTTGTCCAAATGAAGTTCTTAGCAATGCATATTACTAATCAAAAATTAAGTTTTGATATATTTACAGTTGGAAATGTACAAAATATCTTCATGGAACATGATCTTACTGAATGATTTTTGGCATAAAAGAAAAATAAATAATTTTGACCCATACAATGTATTTTTGGCTATTGCTACAAATATACCTGTGCTACTTAAGACTGCTTTTGTGCTCCAGGGTCACATATTTGACAAATTAATCTGTATTTTCTATTCCTTTTGCATTTGTGGAGCTGCTTGTAACTGCTATTAAAATGATAATCAATAATAGTAACATGTAAAGTGCCACACAGACTGTAAAATCAAGTGTTAGCCATTCATTTAATATTATAAACAAATAAGTAATAAATAACAGCACTCAGACAAAGGACAATCACAAGTTTCTCTTATTGCACCGCAGAAATCAGAGCAGATTTTGTCTTCATTTCTGTCTGATTATTTCTAAAGAAATCATATTATTTCATTTCTTCCGGCCTCACACTACAAGGCCTAACCTGATTGGCTTCATTAATGTTTTGTGCTCTGAGCACGAGAGGCCACATCTCTGCTGATTCAATTTTTGATTGGTTCTCAGCTGACCTCTGACCTCTCAGGACACAGCAGCACTCAGAAACAAACCAGCAGTTCTCAAAACCTTCACATCATGATCACAGTCAGAGACATTCACCTACTAACTTACACTGACTACAAAAATTAATAAATAAAATTAATATGTAAAATTAATTTAAATTACATAAAAAATGTTTTAAAATATTGTTTTAATATTTTATATTATAGTATATGCTTATATTATTTAATAATTTAAAATATTATTTGTAAATATAAATGTACCTTACTGAAATAAATGTTTCATTTCAGAAACTGTTAAAAAATAAATTTGTTTTTAATGGCAAGTTCAATATTTAATAATACAATAAATATAAATAAAATAAGAAAGACAAAGCTAAAGGTAAAGCATTTTAAAAATCTCTTAAAATAAAAACAACCCAGCTCTAAAATGTATTTTAAATGATAAAAAATACTATTTTATTTTAAATATATTTTAATATTATACAATTATATTGTATATAATAAATACTTATATTATTTTATTATATAATTATGTAAAAACCCATATATACAATTTATTTTGTATTATAATGAATACTAACGTTATTTTATAATTAAAATATATATTATTTTATATTTTTAATATAAATTGATTTTAAATAATTAATTACTTCATAGCAGAATCCATTAAAAATCCATTTACATTTGTATTTAAAAGTATTGCCATATCATTCACTAGTACATGGCAGATTCAACATTCAACAAACAATTCAACAAATACAGACATTTTATAAGATTCAATCTAGAAAAAAAAGACTATAAAAGACTATAAAAGTTTTTTTTTTTTTTAAATGCACTTGTAATTAAAAATCGTAAAGGTCTACATGGGTCCTTCTAACAACGTAAGTACTTCAAAGTTTGTTCTGATACAAAAAAAATCTTATGACTTTAATGACTTATGACAATTAAAACTGGATAAATCGTGTTTTATAGACATAAGTTAGTGCTGCAATATTGAAAAAAGTAAATATAAGAAATATAAACCAAGCATTAAATACTTTTTATTTAAAGCTTTTTTATAAACACAAAAATATCTGCTTAATTACTAAATCTTGTCCCATTTTGTCTATTTTATTTCATTCTGTGCATTTAATCACAAGACTTTGCTCTTTGCTCAAATCCTGTAAGTTTATTTAATTAAAATGTTATGATTTTACACTTTAAATGTATTTTCTCTAAGTATTCTCTATATTTACTGGTGTAATCATACAATGCAGTGAAGAAGTGTTGCAGCAAAAGAAATTGTCACCGCCATCAAAGCAAATGAAACGTGACAATACAAATAAGTGACAGTAAACTGTGAGGTTTCATAGTTTCACTGCCAACAGAAATCACTCACAAACACAGCATAAGTGCATTTCCATGCTTCAGTTATTAGAAACACACACAGAGTCCGTTCAGGTTGTGTGTATGAAATCTGATGTGATACGATCATCTTTGTTTAATCAGTATCTGTGCGCTTCTTACCTGCAATATTAAAGACAAAATCAAAGCTACGCCAACAAAACAAACACTGAAATATTGATCATCCTCAGAGGAGCAGAACAACATCTCTGTGAGTTTCTATATGAAGAATTGCTGCTGCTATTAATATTACAGTGAACACCGAATACTACACACACACACACAAACACACGCACGCACGCACGCACGCATGCGCGCGCGCACGCACACACACACACACACACACACACGCACACACACACGCACACACACATGCACACACAAACACACATACACACATACACAAACACACAATCACACAATCACACACACACACACACCGGCTTCAAAAGTATCTACTCACTTAAAAATGTGTGAAAATTAATGAAAAACAAGCATCAGTATCTGCAGAATTTATCTTCATTAACATCACTCTAATGCAGGGTTATTATGGTTTACTAAAACTAACATTAAAACTATATAATATAAATTCTATATAATGTATATGTAAGGGATAATCAACGGTTTGCCATGCATTAATGTATTTTAAATACACGACGTGGGGGCCAAGAACCAGGTGGTTGCCTCCGCAAAGTATAACCGGTATAGTATAAGAGGAAGGTATAAGCGGGATAATGCATGGCTAGCTATGCATTAAACGATTTTAATGCACTTCGCGGAGGCAACCGGCCTCCACATCATGTATTAAAATTGTTTAATGCACAGCAAGCCGTGCATTATCCCTTACATATACAATAGTTCTTTCTGGTCCTCGAATCTGATTGGCTGATAAGAGTGCGATGTAATTGTATCACTCCGCTTGCGGTACTTCTTACAGCGAGTGTCATGGCGGATGCCCACATACAGTATCATTTATAAATATTACAGTTTTTGTGTCACAGAATGTAGTTTTAAGAGGTTTTCAGCTGTACTTGTTTTTAGTTCAAATATGCAGTTTGTTAAGATTATTATTTGAAAATTTGCTTCGACTTTTTCGGACATGTGAGCTCTAGATCGTCTGTGGCCGTTCTGCGCTCATGAAGCCGCCAGAGTGCCTCACCTTGGCCAGATCTTCTGGAATTTACCTCTGGCTCTGATGTCTCTAACGGGCAGTCTTTGGTCTCATTAATCTATTATTTGTTTCAGAGAAGATAGTTATGGCATTAAATTCAATGCTGTATATCAGAGCACTGCCTTTGTACTTTGACTGAATTGCCTAGCAACTTTTTTGATGGCTGTTGTTGGTGTTTATTAAATATTATTATTCAATAAATAATATTTTATACAAATAAAATATTTAAAGTATTTAATAGTGTTTAGTTTTGAGAAACGGTGCTTGTTCATAATGGTGATTTTAGTTACATTGTTCCGCCATTAGATGGCGACAAGAGCCCTCCAACAGCCGTTTTACAGTTTGTAATCGTATCCCTCCGCTTGCGGTACTCCTTACAGCGAGTGTCACGGCGGACGCCCAAATCCAGTATCATTTTATAAATATTACTGTTTTTGTGTCACGGAATGTAGTTTTAAGAGGTTTTCAGGCAAGAATGTACTTGTTTTTAGTTCAAATATGCAGACTGTTAATAAAGATAACGTCTATTTGAAAGCTTGCGTTGACATTTTCGAACATGTGAGCTCCAGATGGTCTGCGGCCGTTCTGTGCTCATGAAGCCGCCCGAGAGCGCCTCACCTCGGCCACATCTTCTGGAATTTACCGCTGGCTCTGATGTCTCTGTAGAGGTTACACATGAGCTGTCATTTGTTTTGGGTAAATCTAACGTTTTTTACTTTGAAAAACGCTATCAACAGAAGTTATTTTTAGTTTCAACAACAGCTTGATCAGGCATGTGATCAGCTAGAGACAAAAAAGAAGAAGAAATCTGACCACACCCCAAGCCACGCCCCCAGCACTTATAATTAAAAATATATTTTTTAGCACATTAAATTATATCTTATATTGTAATAAAATATACTATTGTCCTGTAAAAAATTAAAAGCAGCATTTAATAATCATGATAACAATACAATACAATATATTATAATAGTATATAGTATATAGTATATGAAAATGAAAGTGACGTGACATGTGGCCAAGTATGGTGACCCAACATTTGACCACGCCCACAAGCCACGCCCCCAGCACTTATTATGAAAAATATATATTTTAGCACATTAAAAGATATATCTTATATTGTAATAATGCATACTATTGTCCTGTAAAAAATAAAAAGCAGCATTTAATAACCATGATAACAATATAATATATTATAATAAAGTACTATAATATATTATAGTAAAGTATATAGAATTGTTGTTATTATTAAAGTACCTGCCAAAAGTTTGGAAACATTACAATTATTAATGATTTTGAAATAAATATCTTCTGCTCATCAAGGCTGAATTTATTTGATCAAAAAAAAACAAAAAAAAACAGCAATATTGTGAAATATTATTACAAATTTAAAAAAAAAATTTAATATATTATAAAATGTAATGTTATTCCTGTGATGCAAAGCAGAAATTTCTTCATCATTACTCCATTTTTCAGTGTCACGTGATCTTTTAGAAATCATTACAATTTATTTGACTCTCAAGAAACATTATTATTATGCTTAATATTTTGTGTGGAAATGGTGATACACTTTATTTTTCAGGATTTTTTGATAAATATAAAGTTTAATAAACAGCATTTATTTGCATTTATCAAATATATTAATTAAATTGAATAATTGAATAATTAATTAAAAATAATTACATTTGTTAATGCATTTATTAAATAGAAATCATTTTAAATGTCTTTACTCACTTTTTATCACTTTCATGAATGATGAATAAAATTATAAATTTCTCTCACTTTTTTAAAATCTTATACAAATGTTTGAGTGGTATCATTGTTTCCACAAAAGTATTAAGCAGCAAAACTGTTTTCAATATTGATAATAATCAGAAATGCTTCTTGAGCAGCAAATCAGCATATTAGAATGATTTCTGAAGGATCATGTTACTCTGAAACTTCTCTTTGTAAACAACAGATTTATAAACGTTTATAATGACGAATGTTGCGTTCCCAAATGCAAAAAATAAAGCGGCTCAAACCAAGCGCAGCTTGGAGTGAATCGAAACTAAAAACAGTACTGTAACAGCAGACATGTACAGCCTATTATATAATTACATCACAACCGTTGCGAAACCAAGCGCAGCTCAGCTAGCACTAACAAATTAATTACATCACAACCGTTGCGAATTTTATGACAGCACTAGCAATCTCAAATTCTCACCGCCATTCATAGAAAGTCACCGGGTCGAGTAACACGTTTCAGCGCTGATTCTACTCTCGTTCGGCGCTTTGAATCATTTTTTTGAATGCTTTGAACTGTCCTGCAGATGCCGCCTCGAGAAAATCTTTTCACAGTTTATTTGGGTAATAGCTTAAGGCCATTTGTGCGATTTCAATCATCATGCAGTAACCAATACCACCACCCCCCCCCCCCCCCC
>NW_015548202.1:882392-883426 GCF_001515605.1 Sinocyclocheilus anshuiensis | reverse complement strand
GAGGTCGGAAAATACGGAAATCCGAAAAATCACATCCCTGCTTGATGCAGCAAACAAATGCAACGAGCAGCAAAATCACCCTTAACAAATGAAAGGATATTAATGTTATGACAAAGATATCGCTTTCCTCATCCGACATTCAAACTAATGTTTATTGTTAATACGAGACAGATCTGAAGAATGAATGCTGTATCAGATGCATGTAATATTCTAAAGTGATGTTTTGGAATTAGTAATGGAGGCTTGGGCTCAGCCGTTAAACTGTCAAACTTTGATTTTAATCCGTGGCAGAAGGAAGTAGTTTGCACAAAAGAGGGCTTTTAAAGACACTCTGTTGTCATTTTCTTTATGTATTTACACACTCATGCCGTCAAACTGTTGTATAATTGCATGATACGGCTGTATATCAGCACGCTATGATTACCTACGGCCGAATTACAGCCATGCCGATATACAGCCATATCTCACGTCTACTTGTGTGATATTGCTTATATATATATATATATATATATATATATATATATATGACAAAAACAATAGAATTACTAAAACTTTAACTAGAATTAAAATGAAAACAGAAAATATAAAAATAAAAACTGATTCAAAATAATAAACTATAATAGTATCTTAATGATACTTAAATAATACTGGTATAATGTTTTTTTTTTCTTAATTATTTTTCTCAAGTATATTTCAAACCTCAAACTTCATACCTTTTGTTTGTAAAGTGTGTTTATGCGTCTTTCTTTACAATAAATAACACACTTTAATATTTTATATATCATACTGTGACATTTGAGCATTAAAGATACTGCTGTGACTGTATTTAGAGGCCATATATTGTGAAAGCAATATGAAAGAAACGGCCTTTCCATCCTGCAGGTGCCTAACATGGCTGCCGTCGATCTGTGTGTGTGTGTGTGTGTGTGTGTATGTGAGATCAGCTGAATCAATACCGCGGTGCTGCATTCAAGGTGAAACCAAATCAAACTGTGATGAGGAACACAGCAGACGCTCAACACAATACACACACA
>NW_015548202.1:881678-882327 GCF_001515605.1 Sinocyclocheilus anshuiensis | reverse complement strand
CAGACACTCAACACAATACACACACACACACACACACACACACACACACACACACACACACGTAACTAAAGCACACACACATAAATCGCAACTGTACACCCTTCAAAGCGGTACACACAGTTGACAAATAAAATAAGAAAAATAAGAAAAGATCAAGTATTTTAAAAATAACTCAGAAATAAAATTATATTAAAACATCTTTCATTTTTTATATTATATTATATTAACTATTTATAACTATTTAATACATTTTTATTTTTATTTATATTATTTCAAAATTTAAATTTACTGTTAAGATTACTTTATAGTTACTTATACCAGAACAATATATTTCTATTTTAAAATATAGTAATATAACATAAACTACAATTATTATAATACAAATACATACTTCATTGTACCAGTACAATACATTCATTTTTAATGTATTGCATTATATTTTACATTTTAATGTAAAATAAAACTATTTATTATAATAAAATTATAATATAATATTAAAGTATAAATTTAGTTTTTTTTTGTTAACAACTACTAAAATAAATAATGTCTTTATATAATTATATAAATGTAAAGAATAAACAGTAATATCACTTTGATATACTGCATGTATGTATGTATGTATGTATGTATATATATATATATATATATA
>NW_015548202.1:873330-881625 GCF_001515605.1 Sinocyclocheilus anshuiensis | reverse complement strand
CAGACACTCAACACAATACACACACACACACACACACACACACACACACACACACACACACGTAACTAAAGCACACACACATAAATCGCAACTGTACACCCTTCAAAGCGGTACACACAGTTGACAAATAAAATAAGAAAAATAAGAAAAGATCAAGTATTTTAAAAATAACTCAGAAATAAAATTATATTAAAACATCTTTCATTTTTTATATTATATTATATTAACTATTTATAACTATTTAATACATTTTTATTTTTATTTATATTATTTCAAAATTTAAATTTACTGTCATGTATGTATGTATGTATGTATGTATATATATATATATATATATATAATAAGCAAGTTTTGTTCATAACAGAAGATAAAGTTTAAAATACACCTGGTTCAAATGTTAAGCAAACTATTATTTCTTTATTTTGCTTGATGTTTTTATAGCTTTTTCTGATGCATTTAATCCAATCGCATGATTATTGTCATCTGTCAGTGTTTATAAGTCGGGCTGTTTTCGCAATAACATTACTGAGCACATACTGCCATCATTGAGACTCCTGCCATTATAATAAGAGAAAATGGCTCTGACGATCAGCCGTTTTGTAATATTTCACATCGGATGCAATAAGCGACAGAACAAACGTCTTCGGGATGGATTACGCCGTCTCTGGTTATTGATTTATGAACAGTATCGACAGCGTATCTTTAATACCGGCCGATCTATCGTAATGTCATTGCACGTGAATCGCATTTGCCGCTCCAAACAAAATCAGCTAAAAAGGCCGGATGACTGCGCCGTTCCTCCGCGTATTTCCATCTGAAAAACGGCCGGATCCGGGCGGACAGATAATAAAATTATCAAAGAGGAGAAAGCATCAATTAGACAGAGAGAGGGAGACGGAGAACAATGAGAAAGATGCAGCAGAAGCTCCTTCACGCTGGGAAACGGATCAATAGCATCATGCGCTGCGACTCGCTCCGGCGTTCCTGCGCCAGCCGCTCCGACATCATGGATTATCAGCTCCCATGATGCACTGCCTGCTCCGCCGGCCCATTGATCACCGATACGCAGGCAGGTAACATTTGATAGCAGGGGATTGTGGGAAAGGATTGATCTCTGCTGCCCTACAATGCAGGAGCAAGAAATCCCATGCTAGGAAATAAATGCTGTTTTTGCTCTGCGCTTTACGCCCAAACAAAAGCAAAGGCTCTGTTCTGTCGATTCAGGTTCAGTCGTTCTGTATTCCTGACCGGGAATCGGTTTGTCCCGAGGAGTCTTAAAACAGAAAAAGAAGGACGTGGAGCAGAATTTACTTCTAGGTGGTTACTAGGCAGTTGATAGGGTACTCTGGGTGGTTGCTAGGTGCAAATGCTCAGTTTTGGTCTTTCTGTATTCCTAACCAAAAATCTATTCATCCCGAGGACTCTTAAAACTAAAGATGAAGGAGCACTTCTAGGTGGTTGCTAGGGCAGTCTGGGTGGTTGCAAAGGTGCTGCTAGGCAGTTGCTAGGGTTTAATGGGTGGTGCAAATGCTCGGTTTTGTCAATTTAGTTTTGGTCTTTCTGTATTCCTGACCTGATTCTTGGTTGCTAGGGTGTTGCCAGGAAGTTGCTAGGGTATTTTGAGTGGTTGCTAGGATATCCTGGGTGGTTGCTAAGCGGTTGCTAGTGTGTTACGGGTGTTGCTAGGTGCAAATGCTCAGTTTTGGTCTTTCTGTATTCCTGACCGAGAATCTATTCATCCCGAGGAGTCTTAAAGCTAAAGATGAAGGATCACTTCTAGGTGGTTGCTAGGGCAGTCTGGGTGGTTGCTAAGGTGTTGCTAGGCAGTTGCTTGGGTTTTATGGGTGTTGCTAGGTGCAAATGCTCTGTTTTGTAAATTCAGCTTCAGTCTTTCTGTATTCCTGACCAAGAATCTATTTGTCCCTAGGATTCTAGGTGGTTGCTAGGGCACTCTGGGTGGTTGCTAAGGTGTTGCTAGGCGGTTGCTAGGGTGTTATGGGTGTTGCTAGGTGCAAATGCTCCATTTTGTTAATTCAGTTTTGGTCTTCTGTTTTCCTGACTGAGAATCTATTGCTAGGGCATTGCTAGGCGGTTGTTAGGGTGTTTTATTATTATATAATTATATTATTTTAAAATACGAATTTACTGCTTAATGAAATAATTACTAGGGATGTAACGATTAACTGCGAGCCGGTTGAAAATCGATTTAAATATGTGACGATTCAAATCGTTTGAGATGCTAAACAAATCGCGATTCAGTTAGGGGTAGGAGTTTATATGAATGCATGTCTGAGGGGAACTTACTGTCTTTAGAAAAGGTTAGATGGTAGAATCGAATCGTGAAATCAAAATCGTGAATCTAATCGAATCGTGAGTTGAGTGAATCGTTACATCCCTAATAATTACTATAGCTATTTATTATTTATAGTTATCAGTTTCTTATACCAATGCAATATATTTTAAAATGTTTAACTGTATAATATAAAATACAATTATTATAATAAGAATATATATATAATTTTGTGATTACATTATCATACATCATTATTTTATTATGATATAATTATATTATTTTTAAAAAGATATAAATTTACTGTTTAATGAAATAATTACTTCATAGTTACATATACCAGCGCAATACATTTATATATTTAAAATATTGCAACTGTACAATATAAAATATTTCATTTTTTTAATATAACACAATTATATTATTATACTAAAATTTAAATTTAAATAAATATATTTTGTTAAATATTTTAAAGTATAAATTTACTGTTTAATGAAATAATAAATGCTTCATAGTTACTTATACCAGTATATTTATTAAAGTGCCCCTATTACGGGTAATTTGGTTTTGGGAGTCCCCAACAACATGTTGACATGCATGCAAGGTCAAAAAACACTTTCATTGTCTTATAATATGCATTTATTTTAACCTTACTTGCTCAACGACTCCCAAACGATTCGCTCAACGATTAATTTTTCCAAACCCCTCCTTTGCGTGACGCTAATCTGCGGTGATGGGTCCGATTGGTCTCATTTTCATTTCATCATATGCCTGTAATGCCTGATAAAGCAGCGTTTGTGAGCGCAGTGCTGCTTTGTGTACAGCATTACCGGGGAAACCGCCATTTTATCGCTCCAAAAGCGGCACCTAGTGGCAAAGAATGAATTTGCATTTTCATTCAGACCAACAAGTGGGCGGGCAATATGCTAATGTTTCATGTTGACGTCAACATGAAACGGCTTGGGATTCGTTTTAAAAACGACTCGTTTCAATGATTCAGAGTCGACTCTTTCTTTTGAAAGACAATAACTATACACGGTGCACTTTCAGATTTAAAACTTTGCAGGATGTTTTTATTCACTTACATGCTGCATGAAAGGTAATTTTCAAAAATCCATAATAGGGGCACTTTAATATTTTTTTTAAATAATATAACTGTATAATTTGCTGTATAACTTTATAAGTTGCTAGGGTACTTCGAGTGGTTGCTAAGGTATCCTGGGTTGTTGCCTTGGTCAATCTAAGTCCATGAGATTTTGGGAGACTTGATTGCCCATTTTAGGAAAGCACTAAGTCTCATCAGTTAGAAAACATAAAGGGGTCAGAGTCAGAAGAGTCTGAAGGTCTTGTGAAGCGTCCAGTGAGTGCAAACGCAATTTATTAGTGAGGAGGAAGAGGACGTGACCTTCTCCAGCCCTCGCTTCTGAAGGTTAAACACATTTTGATACTTTAAAACATACACACACATGATCCAGAGCTCATATCTGGAGATTCCTAATCAACTACAGCGAGAGAACAACTGAGAATACAGAGCAGATTACAACCTTACAACCACACACACACTCGCGCACAAACACTTGCACACACTCACGCACAAGCGCACGCGCACACACACACACGCATACAAAAAATAATCAAATAAAAGCTGAAACTTTTTCACAGAACCTTGCAAAAGCAGCACAACGGTGAGGGAAAAGCTGCTCCCTGTATTGCGTGTCATCAGAGGCATCATGCCCATTCAAAGTGAGGCACGTGCCCCCTCAGATTTTTGAGCCAAGTAGATTTTGAATGCAGCTTCCAAAAGACAAAAATAGCAAAATAATATTTTTTATATTTCATACAATCACAGTGGCGTTATTAGAATGTGCAGTGTGGCACAGCATCGGCTGCTAAATTAAAATCTGCGCACGCGCTTTGGCTGGCGCTGAGCCAGTTTTACAGCTGCATATTGTAACCAATCACACGGTCAATATATTTTATTATTTTGTTCATATATAAATATATGAAATGGATACTAGTGGTTAAATTATACAGTATAGCAGCCATTTAACAGAATAAAGAGTTAAAAACAATGCACATTCACCTTATTTATTTCTTAAATATTGACAGTATCTGCAAAATTGTGGTGCATCTCTAATACCAGCAGAAGTAACACACATAAAGTGTTTCTTCCTTTTGCATCTTCACAGTCAGTGCTGTGTGTCCGCTGAGACTGGGGCTCGATTGTCCATGATAAAAGAGTGCACAAAGCGATTGTGACCGCGTCTCTCTTCAATAAGAGCCCTCCTGCTCGCTGGCTTTCACACACGCCGTTATCAATAGGCCGTGGCGCTGAATAGCACAAACACTCTCTATTTGGCTTCCAGTCAATTAAGCTCTAAGCTGTCGGTAAACAGGACTTTTAACTTTCTTCCAAAAGGCCCGAAAAAATTGGAGACACGTGATTGCAGCAAAAAAGAGACGAGGAGAAAGAAGAAAAATGAAGGCTCATTGTTTGCGGACAAGCGTGAATTACAGAGATTGAGGCCCACACACACACACACACACACACACACACACACACACACACACACACACACACAACTTCATTAGTGAAACCGACCAACAAACACCACTAATATTATCCAAACCAAACTCAATCAACCATCATGATGGGTAAATCAAGTCCTGTCTTACATTATTATACTGTTACACTCAGAAATGTGTCACATTATGGACGTTAAATGGGTTAAAAATGACATCTGATGAAAGAAAAACCAAACCACATTGACCACATTTCACATTAACAAAGTTAAACTGAGACAAACATCCCAACATATTCAATATCAATGTTTGCAGTTATTCAATTTACACTAAAACTCATATTAAAGAAAAATAAATACTAGACATGCACAATATATATGTTTCAGCCATTTGAATTGGTTTCTTTAGATCAATAATATAAATTTATTTTGGTAAAAACACTACGTATCAACTGGATAAATCTAGATTTTTTTAATAAAAAAAACAAACAATATTTGCCATCATATTATGTAAGCACTTATTAATCTTATGACATAGACTGAACAATTATTACATATATTTAACAATAATTATTATACAAGTAAATAATTATTTGTATATAAGAATTTATGATTTCTGAAAGATCATGTGACACTGAAGACTGGAGTAATGATGCTGAAAATTCCACTTTGATTAGAGGAATAAATTACATTTTACAATATATTCACATAGAGTTGTTTTAAATTGTAAAAATATTTCATTCAAGAATATTTTACTGATTTTATTGGATTTTTTTGTCAAATAAAAGCAGCCTCGGTGAGCAGAAGATTTCTTTTGAAAACCTTAAATAAAATCTCATTAAATTTGATTATATTTTACATTTTACCAACAAAAATAATATTAAATAAAAAATATTTTTTAAAAATCCCATTTTTAAAATGTTTTACTTTTAATTTTGACGTGCAACATTCCATGAGTTCAATGGGTTACAAATGACATTTAAAGAAGGAAAAACCAAACCAAACCAAACCAAACCAAACCATTATTTCTCATAGATTAATCAAGACATCTTGTAAAAGCTCAAGCGTGGCACGTCTGTGACTGAACAGAGATGTTTTTTGCATGTGTGTCATTTGAAACGTGTGCAGAAGAGAGAGGACCAGACACTAGACGTGCTGCATGGAGACACCAGCATGAGTGTGTGTGTGTGTGAGTGTGTGTGTGTGTGTGTGTGTGTGTGTGTGTGTGTGTGGTGGGACAGACGTCCCCACAACTTCCAGTAAGGTAAAGCGCCGGTGGGTTGTGGGTGAGATCGATACTGTGGCTTCCAGCATCAGAGAGACAGACAACACTCTGCAGATATGAAGACGACATAAACTGAGGATATGGTCAATATTACAGAGACTACAGGGCTGGTCTGGTGTAGCCTGGTTCAGTCCGGTCTGGCCTATGGGGTCAGATGTCAATAAAACCTTCAGTATCAAACCAGCTTTTATAAAACTGACTATTTACACTCTAAAGAATCACGTACAAAAGTTTGGGAACGGTAAGATTTTTTAATGTTTTTAAAAGAAGTCTCTTCTGCTCACCAAGGCTGCATTTATTTGATGAAAAATCCAACAAAATTGTGAAATAATATTAAAATTTAAAATAGCCCTTTTTTATGTGAATATATTGTAAAATCGAATTGATTTCTGCTATCAAAGCTGAATTTTCAGCATCATTACTCCAGTCTTCAGTGTCACATGATCTTCAGAAATCATTCTAATATGCTGATTTGCTGCTCAAGAAACATTTCTGATTATTATCAATGTTGAAAACAGTTGTGCTGCCCAATATTTTTGTGCAAACCGTGATACAGTTTATTTTTCAGGATTCTTTGGTGAATATAGAGTTCAAAAGAAGAGCATTTATTTGAAACAGAAATCGTTCGTAACATTATAAATGTCTTTACTGTCACTTTTGATCAATTTAAAGCATCCTTGATGAATAAAAGTATTACTTTATTGTGTCCTTGCTGAATAAAACAATTTAAAATATTAATGTAAAATTGTAATTTTTAGTTTTCAATTAAAAAATCATGCTGATCAATTATAAAACTTAAACATGAAAATAGCATATAACTGATACAAACCAATTATTTAACATTAAAACTGATCCTGTGATTTCTGCATTGTAAAATAAATATTTGACAATACTGTAAATAAAGTAGGGCTGAAACGATTCCTCGAATACCTTGAGTAACTCGAATACAAAAAATCATTGAGGCAAGGGGCTTCGCTTAGTCCATTTACTGTAACTACACACGGAACACCGTGTTTCCCCACGGACCATTATTACTGACGCACAACCCGATAAACACTGGACCAGACCATAGACTGTATAAAAACAGGGACCAGCCTTTAAAAAAAAGCGCTGGACATATTTAAGACCGTAAATCAATATGGTGGCTAGTTATAATGTCCCTACGTTAGCTATGTTTTGTGAAAGACTAAACGCCATTGTGCACACAAAAACCACAGAAAGAACGTTAGTCAATATCACACGAACAGTGCCAGTTTTCACCTCTAAAATCAGCATGATTACAAATGTGATTTTATTCTACAGTTCAATAAACAAGAAGGTAATATTATGAGACTTACGTTTTAGACACTATATTGCCTGTTTTTGCTTTATTTTGCCAACAAAAAATTCCAAACACAGCCACAGCGCTGTTTTGCATCTCTGTGCACCATGACTGCGTTTCGTTCCTGAATGAATCACCCGTTTAAATGATTCGGTTCAATCGCAATGACTCACTTCTTAACAGTGACTTGCTGCCACCTGCTGGGTTTTTTTTCCGTTTTTAAAATAATTTTAAATATCAGTATTCAATGTTTTATGTTTACAATAACAAAATATTATTTATGCATTTGTAACTGCAGGTTAAATGCATTCATGTTCCTCTGTGTGGGAAATGCATCCCATTCAGCTTCTGTGTTTCCTCTGCATTGCAAAGATGAATTTTGATACTGATATCATTTGTTTGGTAACAGCCCAAATGTCTTTTATTCTAATTGACTAATTAAATGTAAGAATTTGACTCAAAAGATGATGCACACTTTTAGAAGAAAAAAAAAGGCTTTATAAAGGTAAAAATGCCCAGAAAATGTAAAAATCAATTTAAACTTATTGGAACAGATTAATTTCTATCACCGCTGTGAACTGACCAGCACAGAATATGAAGGATATCAAAAACAAGTTTTACACACACACACACACACACACACACACACACACCAGTACTTATAGGGACATTTAAGCGGGTTTATTCTCCAAATAACTCTAATTTCATGTTGCAGAAAAATGTGTTTAAAAATTGTGTATGGTCTCTTGTTCCAAGTTACCTTCCTGTCCACTGATTTTTGCCTCTTACAAAAGCCACAAAGCCTTCCAAGAAGACAGTAAAGGCTCATGTCATGCTTGAGCTTTAGTTAGGCTGAAACTTGAAAGTTAAGTTGCAC
>NW_015548202.1:858140-868072 GCF_001515605.1 Sinocyclocheilus anshuiensis | reverse complement strand
ATTTTTATTACTATTATTTTGATTTATGCCTTAGTTTTAGTTTGTACTGTTTACCTTTTTTAAAGTAATGTGAAATAGATTTTTGTATTTTTATTTATTTAATTTTTTTATTGATATATTTGTATTTGCATTTTGAATGCAATTTGGCAATTAAATACATTAAATGTGTTTAGTTTTCACGGTTATTAATGTATGCAATTTCAGCAATAAAAATTAAAATTTTTCTAAAAAGAAAACAAATTAGTTGTTTATTTTAAGAGATCTATCTTATTTGTCTTATCTTGTATATTTAGTATTGCTCTTTAATAAAGAAAAATTACTTCTTATCCGATTACTCGATTAATCGATGGAATAATCGGCAGAATACTCGATTACTAAAATAATCGATAGCTACAGCCCTAAGATAAAGCAAAGATTATTAGAGTACATTTTACAAGAAAATACTATTCCGGTCTTTTTACTTTAAAACTGTACATTTAATTCAATAGATAACTTGCCAACTGTTTTGTGAAATTTACTAGCAATTTCTAATTTTTCACATTTTTTCAGTATGAATTAAAAGCCAAGTACAAAACAACGCACTTGTATGTTTGATCAATGTTAGCGCTCCCTGCTGGTTAAGCTAGTAAACACATGCATGCTTCAGCAGTGATGGAGTGTTTGGGTGTCTGCTTTAGTTTCTCACACCGTCTTTAGTCTCAGGCCTGAACAAAGTGTCTATTTTCCTCCTTTTAAAATGGTGCATTAGAAACAGACCTTCACCTCATAACACACTGAAAGCATATGACACACACACACACGCACACAAGCGGATTCCATTAAAACTGGAACGTAAGTGGCCGTTTAAGGGAGAGAAACTCATCCAATTTAACATTCACAAAAGACGGTCGAGCCGCTCAAAGGAAACAGCCTTGAAGACAGAAAAGCAAGACGATCAGCTCTAAAGCCATGATGGCTCTTTGAGGATGTTTCTGCGATTAAGTGATTTAAGAAAGAGAGAGAGAAAGAAGCTTTCTCTGTCTGTGAGATCAGGTGCTTTCTTGCTCCCTTTGAAGGGTAGTTCAGCCAAAAATGAAAAAAAAAAAAACACACATTCACTTATTCCAAACATGCATGAAAGGGAGAAATGTAGCACAACGTTTGTGCTGCTGAAGTATGACTTCAGAAGATCTGTTGTTTTATGATGCTTTCTGGAGTTCAGAGCAGCTCCGGTCTACATTCACTTTCATTGATGAACAGAGTAGCGTGAACATTCTGCTGAACATCTCATTTTGTGTTTTACGTAAGAAGTCTGTCAGGTTTGGAACAACATGAGGGAGAATAAATGATGACCATTTTAATTATTAGGTGAACTGTTCCCGGAGTCAATGGTTAGTATATTCATAAAAATAATAAAATATATTGGGGGCAAAAACATATGGGGGAAAATATGCAAATAATCATGAAATATATGGAGGGATATATGAAAAAAATTAAATATATGGAGGAAAATGTGAACTAATTGGGGGGGGATCACAATATATATGGGGAATATATGCAAAAAGTGGGGTGAAATATGAACAAAAAATAATGAAATACATCATGATGGCAGAATGATCATCTTTGGGTGAACTGTCTATTAAGTATCAATGAGAAATCTAAGTATATGCAAAACTAATTAATTATGAGGAATATGCAAAAATACCATAAAATATATGGGGGGAAATACACAAATAATTATGGGAAATATTAATAAAAATATGAGGAAAAACATAAACTAAAAAATAATGAAATATATGGGGGGAAATATGCAAAAATCATAAAATACATGATAACGACAATTATCATTTTTGGATGATAAAAATAATGAAATGGGAGGAATATGCAAAAATATAAAATATATGGGGGAAAATATGCAAATAATCATGAAATACATGGAGGCAAATCTGCAAAATAAAATATAATGTAAAAACCATAATATAAGGAAAATATGTAAAATATAATAAAATATATATTGAGGAAAATATGAACAAAAAACATGAAATACATGATGATGACAGATTGAGCATTTTTGGGTGAACTGTCCCTTTAAGAAAAACTTTAAGAGTTCCATCAGGCCACTTTAAAACAGGGAAGTTTCAGAGCGAGTGCTGATGTCATCAGTAAACTAGAGTGCAAACACAACAGAAGCACTGAACGAAATCAACCTGAACACACACACACACGCACAGCCTAACAATCAATTCTGCAATCTAATTTTATCCTTTGCTCTTTTGCCTTTTTTGCTGCATGGAAGCAATTCAGAAAGAGAAGACCCAGACAAAGAAGGAAATAAAGAAAAAGAGATATGGAAAGAAGTGATCAATAAACAACTTCTTCAGACAACTCACTTGACTATTTTGGCCCATCTGTTTACAAACACACACGTACGCGCGCGCACACACACTCTCTCTCTGCTGGGGGCACATCTAGAGACGCCTTCAATTAGAAAAATTAATTAAAAAATTATGAAATTAATTAAGAGAAAAATTATAAAAAAGACATGGAGGAAAATATGAAATATGTGGAGACAAATATGCATAAAAATAATGTAATGTATGTGTAAAATAAGGGAAAAAATATATTTATAAAATATATATTTTTTAATATATGAGGGAAAATATGAAAATTAAATGGTGGAAAATACGTTAAAATCATGAAATATATGAGGGGGATTTAAAAAATATAGGCTAAAATATGAACAAAAATGAAAGATATATCTGTAAAAATATGAAAAAAAATTATGGAATACATGGAAATAATATGCAAAACATAATGAAATATGGAATGAAATATGGGGAAAATTAAAAATAAACATGGGTAAGATATGCATATTAAGTAAATATTTGAACATTCTTTGGGAGAAAATATGAAAACAAATTAAATATTAAATTTTTAAAAGAAATTTTTTTTTACTGCCTTTATACTAAATAATCAAAAACAATGACATGACTATTTAGCTAGATGTATGTGTGTGTGTGTGAGAGCAGGTGCAGTCTCTCTGTGAGTAGTCAACACTAGCTGGTGTTCAACTTTGTCAAATCAGTCAAAAAAGCGCCTATTAACCTCTGAGTGTGTGTGTGTGCGTGTGTTGCACCCGAGCAGGACCATCTGTCACCCCCTCCTGCCCCTGTCACCCCCCGTCCTCTGTTACCCCCTGATGGGAGCAGGCGTGCTGCTCTCTGGGCTGTTTCAGGGGGTTTAACCCTGCGATATCCTGCCAGCAAAACTAACGGCCCACCTCTCACCTCCACTCACTAGTGCTGTTCACTAGTGCTAGTGCTGATCAAACCTCCAGCAATAAGCCTTAAAGTTTGTGTGTGTCCTAAAACACTCAGAACACCCTAGCAACTGCATAGCAACAGCCTAAACACTCAGAACACCCTAGCAACTGCATAGCAACAGCCTAAACACTCAGAACACCCTAGCAACTGCATAGCAACAGCCAAAACACTCAGAACACCCTAGCAACTGCGTAGAAACAGCCTAAACACTCAAAACACCCTAACAACTGCATAGCAACAGACTAAAACACACTCAGAACACCATAGCAACTGCATAGCAACAGCCAAAACACTCAAAACACCCTAGCAACAGACTAAAACACACTCAGAACACCCTAGCAACTGCACAGCAACAGTCTAAAACACTCACAACACCCTAGCAACTGCATAGCAAACTGCACTTTGGCCAAGCATTCAAATAATGCATCTCATAATCTTGTACTGCAGTTATATCTGATCAAATGCATTTGCAATGCACATTATTATTCTTTAGTTTGGGTTAAACAAATCAATTTTGGTTGGTTGGAACAGCAGCTACGCTACGTCTCTATTTGTTTCTCTGTTTCTGCTGGGATTGACATCCCACGAGCTTCAGTCTGGATCCAGAACACCTGAGAAGAGATGATGCCAACCCCTCAGAGGACCTCAGATGATGCCAACCCTGAAACAACATACAGAACTACCACATTTTGCTATAAGTTTGATTGCATCATATAATAATTGCTGTTAATAGTGTTCATCGTCTGTTTGATTACGTCTTTAATTGATTTTTCCGTACATTTCTGCCATATGTACATTAACTGACAGTCACCACTGATAGGATACCACTAAATATTGTAGAAACTTAATTTGCTGTAAAGTTGCTTTGCAACGATTTGTATCTTGAAAAGCGCTATACAAATAAACTTGAATTGAATTGAATTGAATAGCAACAGCCAAAACACTCAGAGCACCTTAGCAACTGCATAGCAACAGCCTAAACACTCAGAAACCCTTAGGAACATCCTAAAACACTCTCCACAGCAACACACTTAAAAGCAATATACCTTAGCAACAGTAGAGGAACAACCACTCAAAACACCTCAGCAAAGCCCTAGCAAGCACCTAACCTAGAAAATTCTCAGAATACCCTAGCAACCGCATAGCAACAAATGCCAACTACACTCAATACTTTTACATGGTCAAACGCCACAAGATTCCAACACCAAAAAACAAAACAAAAAAGCGCTCTTCTCTCAGTTTCCTGTAAGCTCTGATTCTCTTCACTGTGTTCAGGTCACAGGTTTCGCTCTGGACATCAAAGCTGAATTTTTAACATCCGTCTATCTGAATTTCCCCAGTGTGGATCCGCTGCACTAAATTATTAATTTTCATGTGTTTAATGATCTTGGAGTCTGTTCTCTATCTTAAAAACAACATTACTGCGCCATTATGACATCATCATCATCATCAGATCTGAATCCAGATCAACATGTGACCGCTGAACACAGATATTCTCATGCATGAGGTAATTCTTAAAGGAACAGTGCACTCAATCTGCTCATTCATGCTTCTGCATAGTCAGTTTCCAAATCATGATGCATCAACACACATAATTTCTTGAAGAACATCAATCCAAACAACAAAGCTCAAGGGTCTAACTGACTGTAGATCACTAAACCGCAAAATCACTTCATAAAAAATGATGAAGTCATGAAAAAAATCACGAAGAAAAACAGGTTTATAGATGTTAAGACCCTTGAGTCTGGAGAAACTGCTGTGTGCAAACAGACAAACAGAAGGTGTTTGGTTTGGTGTTCTTGAAGGAATCACGTGTGATGATGCAGCTGATGGAATCATGGCTTATTTTTCATCTATTTGGGCTTTTATTGAGTCACTGTTCGTTTTACGAGGATCCAGAACAGCCTGAGGGCAAACGCTCCCTCACACACTCATAAAGCCAATGGAGAACCTCCTGATGAACACACTGAACACAAATACACGGCTAGATCTGTCACGAGGTGGTTTTAGCTGTAGCTGATCTACGGGCTGTTAAAAGAAAAAAATCTAGGGCGTTTGTGGGGATCAAAGGTCAGAACATGAGCTTAAACGTGATGGAAAGAAATCTGACAGATTAAAGTTAAAGTCCTGCAATCCGAAGACATAAGAGATGAGAGTAGAATAAAAAAGCAGATAAAATTATTAAAAAATAAAGTGAAATTGTAATAAACTCCAACCACTTAAAATTAAAGCTAATTTAAAATATTAATAAATACTATAATAGTAGATAAATAATAGTGAAATAACACCGACAAGATGAGAGTCAAGACGAAAAAAGATTAGACAAGATGATTCGTGAACAGATGAGAAGAGAGCTATGTTGAGACAAAAGGAGAACTGAAGAGATGAAGTGAGATTATAGGTGAGATGATAAAATGAGACATGAAGAGATGAGAGAAGAAAAGTAGTGAAGAAACAAATCAAAACAGAAGAGAAGATATGAGACGTGAAAAGATATGAGATGAAACATGAAGAGATGACAGGGAAAAAAGAAGAAAAATCAAAACAGAAGAGAAGGGAAGAGAAGATGAGAACAACATGAGAAGAGATGAGACTAGATGAAACAAGAAGAGATGAGATGAGAAGATACGAGAAGAGACGGGACAAGATGAGATGAGACGAGACATATAGAGATGACAATACGTAAAGAAAGAAATAAAAGCAGAAGAGCGATACGAGACGAGAAGAGATGAGACAAGATGAGACAAAGAGATGAGGTGACCTGAAGAGATGACAGACAAAAAGAAGTGAAGAAACAAATCATGAACAGAGGAGAAGGGAGGACAAGATACGAGATGAAAAGTGATGAGATGAGACAAGACATGAAGAGATGAAGTTAAGCCTGAAGAGATAATGGAGGAAGTAAAGAAGCAAACCATAAACAGAAGAGACAGGAAGAGAAGATACATAAAGAGAATATATGAGAGAAAAAGATATGACAGAAGATGAGAAGATATGAGAAAAGATGTGACATGAAGAGATGGCAGAAGAAAAGAAGTAAAGAAACAAATCAAAATAGAAGAAAATATACAAGATGAGAAGCTATGAGACTAGAAGAGAAGAGACAAGACAAGATGAGACAACAAAAGATGAGAAAAAATGAGATGTAACATGAAAAGATGATAGAAGAGGTGAAGAAACAAATCAAGAGAAGATAAAGAGATGAGACAAGATGATAGATACAAGACGAGAGGAGAGGAGTGGAGAGGATAACATAATAGAATAGAATCAGAAGTCAACCAGACGAGACAAGAGGTAAGAAGAGAACCTAAACAGAATAGAATATAAAGAAATAAAATAGATCAAAGAAGTGAACAGAACAGAACCAAATAGAATAGAAATGTAGTGAAGAAGAGAAGAGAAGAGAAGAGAAGAGAAGAGAAGAGAAGAGAAGAGAAGAGAAGAGAATATACAAGACGAGACAAGATGAGACAATAAAAGATGAGATGTGACATGAAGAGATGGAAGAAGAAGTGAAGAAACAAATAGAGAAGATACGAGACGAGAAGCTAAAAGATGAGAAGAGAAAACAAAAGATGAGATGTGAAGAGATGAGGTGATACAAGAACAGATAAAATAAAGGAAGTGAAGAACCGAGCCAAGAGAAGAGCCTGACAGGTGTCGTCACCTTTGACCTCTGAGAGGCTGCAGCGCTCTTCTCTGTCATTCTGAGTCCTGAGCGAACGCGCGGAGCCGGTTTGAGACAGAGCCTAAGCGCAGTGCGTCTGCGCTGTCACGTTTGTAAAATGATCATGTATTTGTAAAGAGGTTACGCAGCGCTAACGTGATTGTGTGTTTGCAGACTGAGGATGCATTTGAGCTGAATTCTGCGCTCGCCGAGGAGTTCTCCATCTCTGTCACGATCAGAGGGACGACTCATCCGTCCTGGGAAATGTTAGACGTCCAAACGCACACGCACAGCATATAGTTAAAGAAAAAAGCAAGCTTTCACAACAAATGAAAACACACACACACTGGCTCTGCTCCGCCCACTTCCTGTAACCGTAATCAAACATCATGACATCCAAGGTGGGGGTGGATTCATTCTGACCTTTGACCTCTCCAGCTCCTAATATGACAGTGAGCTGCTTTTGGGACTGACCGCATCTCCCACACACTCACGTTTCTCTTTTACTACTAAATCTTGCACTACAACACAGACATCGAGATATGAAATGGAAGCGTTTGTCGAGACTGACATATGCAGGGATAAACAGCCATACGAAACAAATTTTTTTAATCATTATTTTCCTGTAAATCTGCTTTTAAACAATCTGTATTGTATAAAGTGCCGTATAAATAATGGTGACTTGACTTGACTTGAATTATATTAAAATAGCGTTGGAAATTAACAGTGAGATGGGGCAAAAATGTCACCAAAATAAACAAAAATGCCCCACTAATTCACGGTAAGTGGGCAAGACATGGCCCTGCACAAACTAAATCTATTACAGCTGTAGCGGTTAAAAGGAAATGGGAATATTATTGAAAAGTGTCAATTCACATCATTACATTTAGATTTGGTCATGTTGCATCGGATTTCTTTACAAGTTTTTTGCAGCATTGAGCATCACTTGTGTTATTTTAGTATTATTTATACCGTTTTTATTAATATTTTGAATTAGATTTGTTTGTTTTCATTTGTTATGTGCTTATGTCATTTTTGTTAGTATTATGCCATTATTATTAGTTTTATTAGTATTTTTGTTCTTTTTAAATATGATCTAAGTTCAATTTGTTTTTATTTTGTTTTATTTTTTTATTCAGCAATTTTAGTGCTTTCTAATTTTTCATCTAATATTTGTATCTTATTTTATTTCAGCTTTATTTCAATGAACAAAACGCGTTTTGGCCGTTTATTTATAGGACACCGGCCCTCCAGGACCGAGTTTGGGCACCCCTGATTTATACGACAATGGAATCGTGGGAGGCTGAAAATGTGAACGTTTGAAAACAGACTTCAAAGTGCACGTTTTTGAAAACAATACCGTTATTGTTTATTGTAAACTACGAAAACACAAATTTGTGAAAATGGTGACATCACGAGCATGCGTATTGCACAGTCGCCAACTACTGGCCGAGCATGTATAATGCAGCGTTTTTTGTCGTTTTCGCAGGTTGTCGTCTGTATGTGAAACCTTTCAAAAGCACAACAGAAAAACTAATTCTGTTTTGTCCGTGCAGTAAAAATGACATGCCGTTTCCCCAAAAACACAAACATTTACATTTTCAATCAATCTGAGATCAATCAATACACACACCAACCTGACATGCAGACACAATAAAGACGTTTATAAAGTCACAGTTCTCATGCACGTCAGTACGGTTTAGCTGGTTAAGGAGGATTAACAGGAAACACTTTCATCACATTAAGGTGAGACACTGTTTATCTCTCCATCGATCCTCTCTCTATCCAAACATCCTTCTATCCAGTGTGAAAACCTACAATAATGAGCCAGTTTAGTTCTGTATTTCCCAATGAAACAAACCTGTAGGCTGGAGCTTGAGTTTATCGTTGTGAATTGATGCAATTTCAACATGCATTTGCACTGAATCATATAAATCTGAACAAAACAGAAGCATTTTGTAAAGCCATGCTATCTTACCCACACACACACACACACACACACACACACACACACACAGTCTGTAAAGCAATCACTGTTTCTAGCACTACTGAAAGGCAGCGTCTCTGCTGAAGTCCAGTCGGCTCTCTGCATCCAGTCAATAGCACAGACATGCTTGACGATTTATCATTTTCTACTCTCATTTTTCACTTATTGACATTGTTTTTCCATTTATTCTGCAGAATTAAATCAGGCGAACCATCCGAGTTGAGAGCTGCCTGTGTCACAGACAGTCTTACTAAAATCCTGCGTCTTTACAGATTAATAAAGACCAGTTTTGAGCATATTGTATGCATCTTAATCTAATTTATATCCTAATCTAGTTGTCTAACAAACCTGGCATTGTATATTACAAATATTGTTGGCTCTTTGATTAATTGCTTTTGCTTCTCTTTTGTAAATTGCTTTGGATTAAAGCATCTGATAAATTCATAATATATAATATATATAATAGCCAAATAAATTCTGTTTATAGAAATCCTGCAATTTTATATTACAAAAATGACACCAGATATCATCTATTATTCAATAGGAGGTTACTATCATTAACTAAAAAAAAAACGAATCAATTTAAAAATTAAAAATAAAACCATTAAAACACTTTCATCACCTGAAATAAAATAAATATTAACTGAAAAAATACAATAAAATTACTTATTTAATTTCATAATTTTTAATTTAATTTGATAACTAATATTAAAACTGAAATAAGAAGGCTTTCAACAACAAGCTGGAGTGAAAACATAACTATATCATTAAATATAAAATGATGTGTTGAGTGTTGATTATTAATTCATTAACTTTTTTTTGTCTAAATTAAAAATTAAAACTGAATTAATTTTGGTTTCGGTAAATTTCAATGCATCACTAGTTCTAAATAGTGATATTTTAGTACCACTATATATATATATATATATATATATATATATGTAGAATTCATTTTTATTTTTTAATTTTCTGTTTT
>NW_015548202.1:854853-857080 GCF_001515605.1 Sinocyclocheilus anshuiensis | reverse complement strand
TATATATATATATATATATATATATATATATGTAGAATTCATTTTTATTTTTTAATTTTCTGTTTTAATGTTTAAAAATGTTTACACATTTTTTGTGTGTCTGTCATTTCTGGGGTTTTTTATAAATATGTTTATATAGTTTTCATTCATTTTTAAATTTAAATTTTAGTTTTAGTTATTTTAGTAAATCATGCTAAACAAAATGTTATTTGCAAGTAATTATTTTTTTTTTTTCCCTTTAGTTTACTATAACAACCCTGGTTCCGTAGTCATTAGAAAAACACCTGAACAGAGAAAGGAGACTGAAATGAAACTCAGGAATTTGGTACTGTGGGAAAAACATCCATACCTGCAGTGATGTCATCATCCGTCAGGTCCATCTCTTCCTCTGGAGCTTTGGTCTCGGTGGGCGGGGCTTCTGCAGGGGGCGGGGCCGGCTGGGTGGTCTCGGGGGCGGTTCCCGCTGCAAACAAACCAATCACAGAGTGAAAATTCAGTTGTTGCCGTGGCGACTAAACGGCATTTTTCTTGTCGCCTCTTTTCCGCAAACCTCGTTAAAAAGCTCATCAGAGTTTATTGGTGCTTTGCATTATCGAGGCTTTATTAAGCTTTAGCGCCTGATTACCGCCATTTCCATTCCACGCCTTCATTCGGTGCTTATCCTGAAATTACCAATTAAAATAAGCTTTTCATTAAAGAGGCTGCAAATGAATCAATGCTGCTTAAAGGTGATAATGAGCTAATCTAGACGGTGTGCTAATTAATGAGACCCCCGCCAACCCTCGGCGGAGAGAGAAACCGGACTGAGCTTTAAACTCTGTCAGACCGATCACGATCTGATTGACAGAACAGAGAGAAAAACACACGCAAGAGCAGAAAAACAAACCCGCTCTGACAGGCCAACGCAATGAGACATATTTGCATTAACACAGTCCAAAAAAAAGCCACTACATTTTTTTTTATTAAATGAAAAGCAAAATAAAAAATAAATAAAACAAAATCAAAATAATAAATAAAATACATTCTCATTATTGCAATGTGAAAAAAATGGTACCTAAATTGAATGTATTTATACTTAATTGACCTTAATTTGAGCTGATTTAATGAAAATGTCGTATTACAGTAAAAGAGTCACCACTGACATCATTTTTAAGTTTATTATTATTATTTTTAATGGACAAGACTGACTATCCCATGTGTTTAACTAATATTCGATGAAAAAGTGAAATAAAATAAGTTGAAGTTAAGTTAATAAAACTAATAATACATAAAGCTGTAAAAAATTACTACTAAAATTACTAAAAAATAAAATAAAACTAATTTACCATTATCATTTTAATTTTAATTTGTCAATGCTTTAGTAATTTTTTTGTGTTTGTCATTTTTATTTATTTTTTTTATGTCTATATAGTTTTTATATAGTATTTAGTTATTATTTTTATTTTTGAATTTACTGTTTTTATTATTTTATTTAGTTATAATAATTATTATATTATTATTTTTATTCAGTTAAACTAAATAAAAAGGCTGCCTTGCCTAGATAGAATAAAATAAAATAAATTAAATTTAGTTCAGTTTATATATATATATATATATATATATATATATATACACACACACACACACACACATTAATTAATTAATTTTTGTTTTTATGGTTTTAGTTAACTATAATAACCCTGGGACAAACAGGTGCAAGATCAGACTCCCAAGTAAATTAAGTCTAATATTAAAAATTAATTCTAAGAGAGCATCACAATCACATTGCGTTTTCTTAACAGAAAAGGCAATCCCACAATGCACAGCAACCATATCCGAGAATAAAATCCACCCAATATGACAAACAATCATTTTTAAATAGAAATTCCATTTGATCATAAAAGTAACATTTAAAATCGTTACAGTTAAACATATTTGGAACACATTTGCAACATCAGATGTTCCAAATCACTCACTTATGAGGTTCCAATTTCAAAGGTAGTAAATAAAATATGGCTTATTAGTGTCTGGTAAAACACCACACCATCTGAATATTATAGTGAATTCATGACCTGAACATTAATTATAGGAAGTCACCACCACAGTGTTTGATTTGTTAAGCGTGATAATGTGAGCCAGACGGTTCACGAGTGTTCGGTTTTGACGGCTTGAGCTGTGATTGTGAGTTTTGTGTGTCTTCAGTGAGGCATATAAACACAAGACGACTTCACAGCGTGATATCAACACA
>NW_015548202.1:848052-854775 GCF_001515605.1 Sinocyclocheilus anshuiensis | reverse complement strand
CCCACGTCCCCACACACACACACACACACACACACACACACACACACACACACAGAGCAGCTCATAATTCAGAGATGCTGTGTCGGTTGGGTGAGATCGGCCTCCAGCAAGGTCAAACGGCCGTGTCAAGCATGACACACTGCTTCCAGCCGGCCTTGTTAACACCATCCATCCATCCTCCCTCTGCCTCCACCCTTTGTGTGCTCACAGGGGACCGCTCTCAGATTCAACACAGCTTCTCAGCATGACCTGACTGTGATTTCATTCACACGCCACACACCGACCACATTATGACGACCAGCGTGTCAACATTACAGGAACAAAAGGACACCGAAAACACAATGGAGTGAGAGACCGGTTTCTCTCTTTATCTGAGACAATACATGATTCAGGCTTGTGCTGGGATGCTTTCTGAGCCTCTTTAAAATGTTCATCATTCATTTCAGATCATAAAAATAAATTAGGTTTTTAAATGTATCTAAAAATGAAAAATAAACAAAAAAAATTAAAACACATACGTATCCAAATAGCAACCATTTAAAATGTTTCATTTTATCATAAATATATGTGCTGTGAATTTTTATGCTTATTAGAGTATTGTATTTGCACACTTAAATTATATACTAGAGAATGCAGAACTAAAAATATAAAATGCAAATAAATAAATGTAATAAAACAAAACAAAATAAAACAAAAACTTCCATGCAAAGCAAATTTTAATAAATCTTCACACCAGGATTATTACTGTTAACTAAAACTAACATTTCATTAGCTGAAATAAATGTTAACTGAAATAAAATATAAATAAAAACCTATTTTATTTCAGCTAGTTGCCAAGGCAACATTTCTCATTTTCAAGTTGAAGTACTCAAATAATAATAATAATAATAATCAAAATAATAACATTTAATATTTTTAATAATAATAAAAGTACAGTAAAAAAAAAAAAAAGTATAATAATATTTAATAATAATAAAAATAGTAAAACAGATATAATCCTAATTGAAAATAAATTACAAAAAAAAAATGAATAAAACAAAATGTAATATAAAACTGAAAAAGTCATAAAAAAAAATTATATACACATTAAAAATATTTTTTTATTGTTTTTTATAATATTTTAACAAAATTATTACAACTTCAACTAAAATCAAAGTGAAAACAGAATATATAACGAATTTGAAATATATATAAGAATTATTATATTATGTAATATAGATATATTGCCATATAATGAAAAGGAATGGTGACTAGATCTGTCAAGCTTCAAAAAAGACAAAAATAAAACCGGTCCTATGCATTATATTCCAAACCTTATGAGGTCATATGACAGCTTTATCTGAGGAATATCCTGCAATTTTAGTTGCAGATCTCAAATCTCATTCGTTCTTTAAATCGATTTTCAACCGGCTCGCGGTTAATCGTTACATCCCTAGTTCTCGCACATACAGATTCACTGCCAGTAACACCAAAAGGCATTAGTTTATCATCTCGTAAATGATCATAATGCATTATGCATTAAGAAATACTGCATTAAGAATGAGCATAATGCAGCGATGCATTAAGAATAAGAATGTTTTGTGTTTTTACAGTGTGAGGCCAGAGACTGAACTCTTCTGAAGGGAACTGACAGCTCGTCACGGATGCTGTCGATAGAGCTTAAGTTGTAAATAACCCAGAATATTCCTTGAAGATAAACGGCTGGTCTGGAGGGGTTTTAGCGTGAGTGTGAGTGTGAGTGTGAGTGTGTGTGTGTGTGTGTGTGTGTGTGTGTGTGTGTGTGTGGATGGCATTCAGCCTCAGGGTGTGTGTGCGCGAGCTGTGTGGGATTATAGAGGCACATCCGCAGGCCAGAGCGTTCTCTCACGGAAGAACCGCCCGAGGCCTGGTTTAATCACCCGCTCATCCGTCCCTCCCACCGCTCATCACCCCAGGGGATGCTGGGAAGGGTAAATCCCAGCCCTCAACATCCTAACAGGGGAGCTAAGCTTGAGGAGCGAAGGTGAGGAAGAGAAAGAGGAGGCGTGTGAATTAATAGATAGAACAAGCCAAGGAAGGAACAAATAAAATAAACTACAATAAAAAATAAAATAATAAATTAATTAATAAAATAAAGAGTAAAATAAAAACAATTAAAAATAAATTCAAATAAATATTCAAAGAAACGAAAAAAAAAATAGTATAAAGTTAATTATATAAAAATAATAAAAAAAGAATATATATAAGTAAACAACCAAAGGAAGAGAATAACACAAATTAAACAAACGACAATGAAAAGGAAAAAAAATAAAAATAAATAGTACAATAAAAAAATCCTATTAAAATTAAATAGTTTGAAAGACAAATTCAAAGAAAAATTAAACAAATATAATATAATAGTTAAAATCTCAAAGAAATAAGAAAATAAAAAGGTAAAAGAAAAATACAAAAAAAAAAACAAAGGAAGAAAACAGCACAAATAAAACAAAAGAAAAATAAAGAGAAAAATAAATATAATAACTAAAATCAAATAAAAACACAACATACAATAAAATATATTTAAGAATTTCAATAAAATAAAAACACAACATACAATACAATAAAATAAAATGTTATGATATAAAATGAATAAAAAATAAAATAAAATAAAATAAAATAAAAAGTTAAAATATAATAGAAATACAAGAAAATAAATAAAAAGTAAAAGAATACAAAAGAAAAATAATAAAATAAACAACCAAAGGAAGAGGACAGCAAAAATAAAACAAAGGAAAAATAAAATAAAATATATTTTAAATAAAATATCCAATAAAATAAAATAATAATTAAAAATACATAAAATTAAAAAAGTTAAACAACAAATAAAGAAAAACTAAAATTAATTAATTAATTTTACAAAATCAAATATTAATGATTGTGATGTCAAAGGTTTCGGAATAGTTTCTGCAACAAGAACTCCTAAAAGTTACAAGTGATGGAGGGAGGGTGAGAGAACGCAAAAGATGAGGAAAAAAGGACAGCAGCACACACACACACACACACACACACACACACACACACACTGTCAAGCATGAAGTCTAGTCCCCTCTGCAGCCTGGAAACTAAAATGAAAACAATAAAAAAAAAATACAGTAAAAACAGCAAAATTGTGAAATATTATTACAATTTTTAAATACCTCTTTTCTATGTGAATATCTGTTAAACTGTAATTTATTTCTGTGATGCGCAGCTGAATTTTCAGCATCATTACTCCAGTCTTCAGTGTCACATGATCTTCAGAAATCAGTGTAATATGCTGATTTGCTGCTCAACAAACATTTCTGATTATTATCAATGTTGAAAACACGTTTTTGAGGTAATTGTGCTAAATATAACATTGAACCCATGACAAAACCCCCAGAATGCACCTGTCTGGCTTTCATTGCGTGTGTGTGGTTTTTCTGGTTTATTCCGCATGTTTTTGTGAACAGGAAAAGGTCATTTATTCATTTCCAGAGCAGCTAATGCCCAGCATGCATCTGTGCTGTTTCTGTGAGAGCGAGAGCTGACCTTTAACTGGAATAGAGGCACAGATTCGCTTAAAAACCTTTCAGTCTGACTGCAAATCAAAAGCCGTTGATACTCGTTCCAGCGCTGCTGCTGACGCGACGCACACATCTAAATGAGTCTGCGTTTATGATTCAGAAATATGAAGAGTAAAATGTGCCATTGAACGCTTGACTCACAGAGAAACGCTGTGTGAGAGAAACTACCCACATATTTAGAAACCAGGGAATAAATCAAAATTAATTTCTGTGGGAACTGACAGCATGAGAACTTTATATTTAATGAGGAATATTATATATAAAACATTCCCAAAAAGATCTTCAGTGTTTTAAGACAAATATTGTGATTTAATTTGTTCAAAATGTGATGTAAAATCTAGTGTATATTTTTATTTGCACCAGATGATTTCAATTCTCTGATTTGCATGCAAAAAATATATAATTATTGACTAGATTTGCCTTTAATGTAACACTTTCTCCTCCATTACATTATGCAATAATTTGCAAAGTGAAAACCATGAATTCATTACTACATGTGTAATTAAATTCACATTTAATGTCATTATATCAAATTAATTATAGTATTTTCCCAAAAGAAGCAATATTACCTGCAAAGGCATTTAACAAGTTCACAAAAATTTTCAAAAACATTAAAAAAAATTATCCAGAATACGAAAAAAAAAAAACAATTAACAAGTGCACAAAAAAATCTCCAAAATATCTAAATATCTGCTAATATTGCCGAAAAATATCCAGTGATGTAAGACAAAATGCCAGACACTTGTGATTTAATTTGTTTAAATTACAATGTAAAATCAAGTGTACATTTTTATCTGCATCATTTGATCTGTTTCCATTTTCTGGTTTGCATGCAGGAACTAAAAACAAAATGTAATTATTGACTAGATTTTCATTTAATGTAATACTTTTCCCTCAATTTACCATTTGCAAAGTGGAAACCATAAGTTTATTACTAAATTCATAATTAAATTCATTAAATATAAATGTTGTGTCTTCAACAAAACACATGATTTGAGGAATCGAGGACGAGTTACATGCTTAATTTTGATACTCAGTGTTAGTAAACCTAGCTATGAGGAACAGTAACAGTGAACAGCACTAATTAGGACTGATGATGTATTGATCAGCGCTGATATAAACATATGGATGTTTCTGAACATCTCATTGTAAAAGATCATCTCAAGGAAAGAGCAAAGACTGAAATGCCACAAGACAGTCGTGGCGTTACACACTCGATAACTGTGTGTGTGTGTGTGTGTGTGACGGATCGCTTTCACTGACCCCTGCAGTCCTGTACCCTGCTGAGGTCACTGCTGCCACGGTAACATTACACTGACCAGCAACCGTCACCATGGCAACCGTTCCCAGGGGCCACTGCTTGCCTCCCATCAACGGCCCATAGAGTCAGAGACACACACACACACACACACACACACACACAGTATTCTATATACTGTAGGTGACACTGGCTCTGTTATAAACCCTAATGAGCCGTCTACTGCCTCCACAGTCAGTTATCTTAACTGAAATTGCTGATTTGTAATACATATTTCACAATCATGCTGCCAACCTTTCAGATGTTTTTAGTTGATTGTCTATTAGCTTTAAGATCATCTAGAGTAACGATCAAAAGTTTGGAATAATTCACATTTTTAATGTTTTAATGAAAGAAGTTTCTTCTGCTCACCAAGGCTGCATTTATTTGATCAAAAATACTGTAAAATTTGTTAAATATGATTATGATTTAAAATTGCTGTTTTCTATGTGAATATATTTTATAATGTAATTTATTCCTGTGATGCGCAGCTGTATTTTCAGCATCATTACTCCAGTCTTCAGTGTCACATGATCTTCAGAAATCAGTATAATATGCTGATTTGCTGCTCAAGAAATATTTCTGATTAGTATCCATGTTAAAAACAGTTGTGCTGCCCAATATTTCTGTGGTAGCCGTCAAAAGAACAGCATTTATTTGAAATAGAAATGTTTTGACATTATAAATGTCTTTACTGTCACTTTTGATCAATTTATGTGCCCTTTATGAATAAAAGTATTAATTTCTTTCAAAAAAAATCTATTTATCATTCTATCTGTCCGTAAGGCATATAAACCTTTAAACTTCCAGGATGTTTTTACTTTTTAATTTCAAATCTTTCAAAAACGACTTGACAAGATTTATCTTGACATTTTCTAGTTAAAAAAATAACACTAATTTGAATTGATTTTAATTCTACTTCTTTAAATTCAAATTCAAACCACAACTCCGCATCCTGGTTGCTTCCTCAATTCATATTTAACTCAAATCCTTGAATTTTAATTGGAATTTAAAAGGCATTCTGAATTGAATTCTGAATGGTGCACAATCTTGTTCTCAACACTGGCAAAATGCATTTTTCTTTCAAGCTGATATACACGTATAATGTATAGTATTTTTCTTATGGGAAGACAGACAGCAGATATTGATGCTGCAACCTGAACAAAACAGATTTCTGTCCAATCAGACGCTCTCTAGAATGAGAATGCCCCGCCCCTAAAACCAACTGCCAATCACTAGCAAGCAACGGAACTAGATTCAAACATCCCGTTTCAATTAGAAAAACATGAAGACAGGGGAAAACTGTGCTCAACTCTTTCTTAAAAAGCATAAAGTAGAAAAACAAAGAGCAGAGCGCACACCTGAGACTGAACTGATGAGAACAAACCCGAAGCAGAATGTTTGAGGAACATCAATACGCCACAAACACGCCAACAAGACCTGCGGGAGGATCGAACTTGGGTTTGGAGCAAACAATCGAAGCGAGTGTGGACACATTTTGTGTTTTCACACTCCTCGTCTGCTCTGATGAGCCGCGGGTCTGAGACAGCCGGGTTTATCAGGTCTGTGCTGGTAAACGAAACTAAACAAAACATTTCCCATCGCCGAGATCCTGGAGAGAATCTCAAAGATTCATGATTCAGTCCAGAATCTCCTCCACCGTTCCCACGAGCAGCAGGGCTTGTGCTGCTTCATCCTTTAAAGATGCACCTGACTTCCTGTGTGTGCCAGGAAGTACAAAACACACTTTCACTGTAAGAACTTAGGGATGTACTGGGATGCTGGCACAGAAAGTTGTCACAGAAATAAATACAAGTTTTTGTTTACATAATATATGTATGTGTACTGTGTATAAGTGTGTGT
>NW_015548202.1:839441-842610 GCF_001515605.1 Sinocyclocheilus anshuiensis | reverse complement strand
GAGAGAGAAAGAAAGAAAGAAAGAAAGAAAGAAAGAAAGAAAGAGGCCTCCAGCAGTGTTAGAGGAATTGAGCGGCAGTTATTAAAGGAAAATAAACTGAATACATTGTTACAGAAATCACATGAACACAAGAAATCCACAGAAATTAAAATCTAAACACCATCAGAAACATTAAGTTTATTTCTGTTATTATGGTTATTAGTGTCAGTATAACAAAAAAAAAATTCTAATTTTAAAATCCTTATTATTTACCATGGTAAACCACCAAAATATGACTGGGTAGGTGATACATAAAAGTCCATACAAATATATAAATATATAGCCATATAAATATATATGCATATAAATGTATGAGAATAAATATTTTATATATATATATATACTATAGAGAGAGAGAGAGAGAGAGAGAAATAATAAATAATATAGAATAAATATTATTATTGATATATTATATATCAATAATATATAAAATAATATTAACATTAATGCTTAAGGCTATTTTCATTTTAATCACATTTTTGTCTTCACTAGCTCATAATAAATTTTCTTGTGATTACTAGAAATTTTCCAGTAATGATATATGATATTCTATTTAAATGAAACTCTTGGGCAAAATAGTACTTAAATGCAACTGTTAATCAATACGTTTTGGATTTTTAGTTTAATGTTGAGTTGAATTGTGATGTTTGTGCAATGTGTTTGTGCAAGAGAATATTATATATATATATATATATAGTCTTGTATTCTCTTGCAAAACATCTCTTGTGTGTGTCAAATTATGTGACCAAACATTACTTTACAGAGAGATTATGACCTACTAGCTAAAGTCTCGACTAGTCAAACTCTGCCTATTTCAGTTCAAAATCGTTGAGCAAAAATTAAGTCTCAAAAAAGGATGTATATAAATTAATGAAAGCATATAATTATTGAAATCTCAATAAGTTGAATACCTCCAGGCAGCGGTCCTGCCATCTGCGAGCCAACATCTCCAGCAGAGGAGGCCTGAACTTATCCAAACCCAGAAGATCTGGAAGCATGACACAATGCATGGCAGCCAGCTGACTCCAACCTACAGAAACACACACACACACATTAAGTTTATTTCTGTTATTATGGTTATTAGTGTCAGTATAACAAAAAAAAAATTCTAATTTTAAAATCCTTATTATTTACCATGGTAAACCACCAAAATATGACTGGGTAGGTGATACATAAAAGTCCATACAAATATATAAATATATAGCCATATAAATATATATGCATATAAATGTATGAGAATAAATATTTTATATATATATATATACTATAGAGAGAGAGAGAGAGAGAGAGAAATAATAAATAATATAGAATAAATATTATTATTGATATATTATATATCAATAATATATAAAATAATATTAACATTAATGCTTAAGGCTATTTTCATTTTAATCACATTTTTGTCTTCACTAGCTCATAATAAATATTCCTGCAGACATATGAATTTATAGAAGTACAAAGTCAAAAAGATTATAGTTCATAAAGCAGCATTAAAAATAAATATTAAAAAGCTGTTTAAATAATTTTAGCTGTCAATTTCCCAAAACTTATTTAATGCAATAAATCAGTTATTATACTGTAGAATCATCGGACATTAATAAACATTAATAAGTAATTCTGTTATTATAGTAGTTTACCATGGTATTTAGTAGTATATGTAATAGTAAATGTTTTATAAAATAAGTGCAGAAACCTAGATAAAGATTGAAAAATATGATTAATTCAACAAAATCTGAATGAGATGAAGGTTTAAAAGAATTGTTTCGATGCAACCTTTTAAACTATTTATGCTATTATATATGTTTGTGATAAATTCTAACCTTGAGGAAGTCAAGGAAACTGGGCTTAGCGGCACACGACTTCCGCACCACTCCCATCGCCAAGCTGACGTTATTCACATATTCACTGTAAGCGTCCAACACCATGGACTTAGAAAACTGCAAAAGAGACCGAGAGTGGTGATGGCACAGATATGACAGAGGAAACAATTATGCTTTTTTTTTTAACGAGATTGTTCCCTCATGAACTGCAGGAGTTTTTACTGATGCAGATACATTTTAGACAGCCACAAAAACACACACACACACACACACACACACACACACACACAAGCGCACAGGGTCAGAGAGACAGACCATCACCACCGTTCACAACACCACTGCTGAATCACATCTTCACAGGAACCTGGAAAAACCAAACGGCTCACAAACATCAGAGGAACATCAGCAATGCTCTCGATTCATGAGGGGAAATGAGCCACATCCAACAGAGAGTCACATATATCAGGAATATATGGAAGAGCTTTTGGAAAACAATGAGCTTGCTAACGTCAGTAATGCACATGAACACTTTCAGAGGAGAAAACTGATTCAGCTTCAAAGAAACTGGTTACATTTCTTTATGAAACAACAAACATACCTTTAAGAAATATACATCAGCCCATCCAAAAATACATCAGCCCATGTATTCATAAAGACGTTTATTAAAACCTGAGGAGAAATGTGTGTGTATAGATATAGATGTATATGTAAAATAAGCATGCAGTCCAAGACATTTACACACAGACAGACAGAGAAACGACTACAAGCACAAAGTACAGCAGAAGAGTGTAAGTGAACTGAACCTAGAGACAGAACCAATCACACAAACACAATAAACACACACAGGCACGGAGCGCCAGGCCCACAAGATGAACGGGAGAGAGAGCGAGCGAGAGAGCGCAGCTAAAGAAAAGGAGAGAGAGAGAGAGAAAGAGAGAGAGAGAGAGAGAGAGAGAGGCCTTTATTCAGAGAGCGAATACCTTCATTGACTGAGGGAGAGTGAGACACTCCTGAACCAGAAGACGGAGCAGCGATCGCAGCTTGCAAAGAGAGGAAAAGAGACGTGAAATATATGTTTGTGATAAATCAAAATGGGAAAAAAAAAAAAAAACAGCATTTCACTAAAATTTTCTGATGGTATTTCTATACAAGCCATTTCACTGCACCTGAAAAATTAATAATTATTCAAAAATAAAATAATAATCAGATTGCGATATTCTCCCTGACTGTCTCGAGCAGAAATGAGAAGAAACAGAAAATAAAATGTGACCCTGGAGCACAAAACCAGTCATTAGGGTCAATTTTTCGAA
>NW_015548202.1:835815-837587 GCF_001515605.1 Sinocyclocheilus anshuiensis | reverse complement strand
TGGCTATTGCTACAAATATACCCCAGCGACTTAAGACTGCTTTTGTGCTCCAGGGTCACATCTGACAAAAAGGCACCTTTCGAAAGCCAATGAGACTTCAGCTCATTCTCCAGTCTTTTCAGTTCTTGAAACACACGTTTATTAATATTTCTGATCTCTTGACTGCTGAAGATCTACAGCTGTGACTGAGTGAGCAAGAACTACAAATCCCATGAGCACTTGAGAGAGAGAGAGAGAGATGGCAGAGCGAAGCCATGCATGCAGACAGAGAGACAGTGAGCCGCGCCAGCGTCCTGAACGGAGAGAAAATCACAAACAAACATGTTTCTACAACTACACACGTTTAGCAGAGATCAATCAGTGTATATACAGTATTTGGCCGTTGTGATATCGCTGACATTGTTCAATAGTCACACACAAAAAAGTATTAGTTCTAAAGCTGCACAACTTGTTTAGATTATTTATTATTAATTATTTTGACAAATACTTTGATCTAACAGCAATATGATCAACTTTTAACATTTCGTATTGCTGATGTTTATATACCAGTGATTAAAAAACAGCAAAAAAACACACAGAAAAAAGTAAATCGGTACAACAGCTCATGTTCAAAAAAGTAAGTATTTTTAGGTATATTTGTAGCAGCCAAAAATAATTTGAACTATGCATTTTTTAATGATTATATTATGAATGTAAAGGGAATCTGTTCTTCGTTCACATTAAAGTACACAGCAAATGTACAAACTACAAGTTAATTGAATTCAGGGTTTCTTAGGTTTTATAAGGTTAAATCTAAGTCTTTTTGAGACCAATTAAAGAAAAAAAAATAAAATAAATGTAAGGAGGCATGAAGAAATTAATCAAAATAAAGTGAGTTTATGATTAAAACAAGAACAAATATCTGTCAATGAGGTCAGAGAAATCTACTTAATTCAAAGGGAAAACACGTTTAAGCATAAACACTTAATTTTGCTAAATGTCTTATAAAACAAGACTTCATATGTTCATTTTGCATTTCAAGTAGATGTATTTTTATTTATGGATGTCTAGATATTTGTACTAGAAAACAACTTAAAATACCAGGGAAGATTTTCATTTAATGCCACGACTTTCGGCTCCGATTTAAGATCTTTTTAAGGCATTAATTTGTGATTGAAGACTTTTTAGGATCTTTAAAGATCCAGAGACCCTCTAATTGTGCATCGTCAAAGCATGTCTGTGGATCATAAAATTAAAATTAAAAATAAAAAAGCATCTTCTGTTAATATCAAAAACATTGTGTAAAATAAGCATTCAATTAATTTTGTGTTTTTTTGACTACTTAATGCTACCATTAATTTGTTCATGTCACCGTTATCAGCCACTGGCTGATTAGATATCAGTATTAGCAAAAGAAAACTCATGCTGGCTGACTATAAAGGTTTGCTACGTGCTATTTCTGTTTTTTTTTTCTTTTTTAAATCTGCTAAAAACTTTATTCAGTCAGCAGTAAAATAGTATATACACATGGACTAAGAGCCATTAAACTCCATTCTTTTAGTCCTAAAAAAGTGAATTTTAAAACATTTTGGATATTGCTCACCTTGGCAAAATTTATTTGTATTTATTTATTAATACTAGTTAATGTAGTTAATCTTTTTTTTTTCACATTTTTAACTATTAAACAGTCTGAATCTAATTGGCAATGACTGTTCAGCCAAATAATAGTTCCTCTGATTAGGGAAACATATATATATATATATATATGTATATATATATATATATATATATAT
>NW_015548202.1:833823-835582 GCF_001515605.1 Sinocyclocheilus anshuiensis | reverse complement strand
TAAAATTCAATTAACAATTATAATTTTTAAAAATCATTAAAATAAAATAATTCTTTCACTTAAAAAAAGTGAATTTAAAAACATGACAATTAAAATAAAATTGATATCCGTTTCCCTGTTGACCAAAATAATCTACAGGCCTCTTCAACACTCTCAGACAGAAACTTGCTCCTTCATCCCGAAAGCTCAGTAACACAAGGCCAAATCTACTAAAAACGCCGGCGTTTGTTTCTCTAAATCCCTGCTTCCTCCGGCACACGCTCGGCTTTTATCTCGGCACACGATTTAAAGAACGACTCCATTAAAAAACACTTAATAACACAAGCTAAGCACAGTTTCACAAACCCGTCCGGATCAATAAGAGGAAACGAGAGGAGGGAGAAAACGCTACACGCGGTGAATAACTTTCATTATGTGTACAAACCTAAAGAGAAGTGTTAGATCAATAATCTCAGCACGTCTCAGAGGACTCGCGCTCTCTCTCTCGCTCTTTCATAACATTTTCCTGCTCGGCGTGAGAATTCATCGGACAGGCGCGTGTCAGGACGCTTCTCGCTGCGGTTTTGTCCAGTCAAAGACTTTTAGCATGAGAAAGAAACGCTGCAGGCCCTTCTGGTCAAAGAGAAGCACGACAGAAGCCACTTCCCTCTGAATGAGTCGGACAGGCGTGTGGCGTGTGCAGCTCTACACAAACCATTATTCACAGTCCTCCTCTATTGTGCATGAACAATAGCTGCTCCGCACGGGGGACAAATTAGGACACGTGTTGAGGAAGAGCGAGTGTGTGTTACTAACTGGCTTTAGACAGACACCGTGCACTAAACAGGACCATTTCTGTGCTGTGTGTTATCTAGAACTTCTCTAACAAGGCTTGAATGCAAAAAAAAAAACAAGCATTTTCACCTGCTGGACGATGAAACAAATCCCACACACTTGCATTGAAGGAGGGACCAGAGTCATTATCTAGAGACCTGATCATCTTTTCATGCAAGATGGGAAGAAACCCCTAAAAAAAAAAAAAAAAAAAAAAAACTAAAGTCACCATTCTCTGCCATTTTTGTGTTAAGTAATAAGCCTTTAGAACAACATTAAGGTGAGTAGTCACTTCCCCTCTTTCTACAACAAATCATTAATGTTTAAAAAAAAAAATACATTTATAAAAAAAAAGTAGAAATTAATCTTTGCAGTACGAAATTTTCTTTTTCATATTTTTTATAAAAAAAAGAAATAAAATAAATAAAAATTAAATAAGCATTTTTTTTTAAACTATGCATACTGTACAATTGAAACACGGTTAACACTTTACAATAAGGTTTTGTTTGTATCTTTAGTTAACATGACCTAAAAATGAACATGAAAATATTTCTACAGCATTTATTAATATTAGTTAATGCTTAACTATTTCTTTTTATTTTTTTAATGCAGGAATTGCTAAAAATATTCTGAATCTACATGGAAATGGCTGTTTGGCCAAATAATAGTTCCTCTGATTTGATAAGATAAAATAAAAAAAAAACTAAACTATTATTTAGTTTAAGTTAACTCTCATAATCTTGTACTGCAGTTATATCTGATCAAATGCACATTATTATTTTTAGTTTTAAAGTAGTTGGAGCATTTTTAATTACTCGTACTCGCGTCTCGCCTCCCTCGTTCGATTTGAAGCAGCGCTGCGCAGGATGAGTGTATGACATCAACCGCGAAAGCATAAGGATCCGTCTGCTCTCTTATCGCTCTCGCGGTACTTGGTCATACACTA
>NW_015548202.1:831076-833709 GCF_001515605.1 Sinocyclocheilus anshuiensis | reverse complement strand
GCTACCAAGTATTGAGTACATGTACAGTAAATGAACATACTTTCCAGAAGGCCAACAATTCACTAAAAATGTTTTTTTTATTGGTCTTATGAATTATTCTAATTTGTTGAGATAGTGAATTGGTGGGTTTTTGTTAAATGTGAGCCAAAATCATCACAATTAAAAGAACCAAAGACTTAAACTACTTCAGTCTGTGTGCATTTCATTTATTTAATACACGAGTTTCACAATTTGAGTTGAATTACTGAAATAAATTAACTTTTCCATGACATTCTAATTTATTGAGATGCACCTGTAAGCGCACTTTTTAATTTCAACAATTACTAATTCATTTTTAAAATTAGCCACCTTGGTTAAATCTGGCGCATTTTACATTGATTTTATGTATTATTAATGTGCATTGTTCCTGATTGAAAGAAAGAAAGAAAGTATTGTGCCTTTCATGCACAATAGATATGAAAAATGAACAAGACTAATAAATTCTGTAAATATATATATTGCTCAATGCATTAACCAATAAGACCTTGTTGTAAACATTTTTAAAAGGAACTTGTTTTGACAGAAAATAAATGTATTGAAAAGAAGTATTGCATGAAGCATCTGATCCTGAGAGAGTCTGAAGAGAGCAGTGGCAGGGTTTGTGTGTGAAGCAGCGCTCTGCTGTTTGTTTTACAGCCAGAGCAGAGGTTTTCATGTGGGCAGACTTTATTTTGGAGGCGAGCGCTCTGTCTTTGTAGTTACCTTGTTTGATCTGAGCTTGCAGGGCTGGGCTGGAGGCCTGCGGGGTGCTTTTTCTCAGGGTCTCAGGGGTTCCTGGTCTTGGGGGCCTGAAACACAAAAGGCCAAATGAAATATTTAACACACATCCACAGCACAGAATTTAACATCAGACCGGTGCGAGTGTGTGTGTGTATTTATACAGGTCTGTGAGTGTGTGTGTGTATTTATACAGGTCTGTGAGTGTGTGTGTGTGTGTATTTACAGTGGGTACGGAAAGTATTCATACCCCCTTCAATTTTTCACAAATGGCTGCAATATAACAAAGAGTGAAAAATTGAAGGGGGTCTGAATACTTTCCGTACCCACTGTATACAGGTCTGTGAGTGTGTGTGTGTGTGTGTGTGTGTGTGTGTGTGTATATAAACCCCTGAATACATTCATGTCAACATGTGTGAGAACAAAAACTAATATTTTTGTTAATAGTTTTGTTAGTCTAACAAAGTAAATCCTGTTGGCAACAATGAAATATTTCTGTATTGTTTTACTTGAATGCTGCAGTTTCAAGTGAATCAAGAAGGCCTCTTTTCCTTAAATATATTGGTTCCAAAAATAAAATAAAATAAAATAAAATTGTACCTTAAAAACCTTTGTCAGCCAGGTAAGAGCACTTTTTAATCTCAACATTTACTAATAATTTTTGAAAATTAGCCACCTTGGCTGTATCTGATGCATTTTACATTGATGTTATGTATTAGTCAGAAATAATTAACATCCTATTAACAAGAACAAGCTAGTACAATGTAAAGGTTTCACAAACACATTTTTTGAAGGATGCTAAATATTGTCTAAATACTGTATAGTCAACACCAAACAGGGTTATTATACTTAAATAAAACTAAAACCATAAAACAGATTTTGGTTAATTTAAATAATCTTTAACCAAAATAAATTAAAATATAAAACTTAAAACTTTATTTCAGCAAGTTGGCAAGGCAACATTTCTACTAACATGTACTAAAATAACTAAAACTGAAATTTTATATAATTTTTATTAATGAAAACTATATAGACATTTGAAAAAAAAAACTATAGAAAGGAAAAAAACAAAACACAAAACAAACCTACTAAAACGGAAATGAAAATAAAAAATAGAAATTTAACTCAACCCTGACACCAAAATCCCAGAAATATTGAGATATCAGTTTCTGTTAATATTGCACACACCTAAGGCAAATGCTTTGGATTTTTTACTCCATATTAACTCCTGGAATCCAATTAAAATAGGATGGAATAAAATAAAAATAAAATGTTATAAAATAAACAATTTATAACAAAAAGTCTAAAATATATATTCAAATTAGGGAGATAGAGCTTGCATTGATACATTAATTTTATACATATAAAATTAAATAAAATTTATATTATAATCAATTATAATTCAATATTAAATCCAATAAAATACATACACTAACAGTGGTTCAACGGATCACAAATCTCACGGTTCGGATCACATTACAGTTTTTGACCCACGGATCGGATCATTTTTCGGATCAGCAAGAAAAGAAAAATAGTTCAATTTAACTTGCTTTCCACTTACTTAAAGCGAAGTACTTCTTTGATACCACAGCAAATACTACTAGATTAACTAAGAAAGTTTAAACATGATTAAAGACACAAGAGAACAGCCAGTAAAAATAAAAACAAATACACAAATTACAATCATAGATAAATACAACAGAATATGTTACAAATAAAATAAGGTTGGTAGTATTCAAATCCAGAAATGTAATAATTAGGGAAAATAACACTGCAGAGTGTTCACTGTATAAATTAAATATATTTTTTTTATCACAGCTGTTTTGTTGTTTGATGATAATTAATGACAGCAGCAGTATTTATAGGCCGCTGTCCCT
>NW_015548202.1:827555-829320 GCF_001515605.1 Sinocyclocheilus anshuiensis | reverse complement strand
ACTGAAGACTGCAGTAATGATGCTGAAAATACAGCTGCGCATCACAGAAATAAATTATATTTTAAAGGATATTAAAATAGAAACCATTATTTTATATTGTAATAATATTTTGCAAGATTACTGTTTTTTTCTGTATTTTTGATCAAATAAATGCAACCTTGATGAGCAGAAGAGGCTTCTTTAAAAAACATTACAAGTCTTACTGATCCCAAACTTTTGAGCGGTAGTGTATGTATTAAGATTTGCGATGAAAAGACTGAAAAACACTGAAATATATTTTTATGTATCAATGTTTATATATCTCGGCACCCTAGTGTGAAGAACTCTTGTCATTTAGAGGAAGTAAAGAGAAGCTTGTCATCTCTCTCTCTCATAGTTCCTGTCTCTCTGTGTGTTTGTGTCTAATGCTCGCTCTCTCAGGTTTCCTCTCCGCTCCACCCGTCACATTCACTCTAACGAGAGCCGGAGCTCGTTAAAGCTTTCATTCCACATCCTGCTCAGAATTGAGTTTTTAAAAGCACATTTTGAGAGAAAAGATATGAAATAAAGACTTCTGACCGCGTTCAAGAAGCTGTAGGTGAGCAGTTTGAAACGTTTCACAAACTACGGAGTCAAAAGGCATCTGATAGAAAGTCGGTGTGTGTCTTGCAGAGAAGTTTTAGCCGCTTTGACTGTTTTACTGGCTGTAAAATCTTCCGAACACATTGCAAAAGACAGTAAAACTGCAGTTTGGTGGAAACCGTCCACAACATCCACAAACAGATTTTCTTTCAACTCCAACATTTCTGCCGGTTTCATCCTGGACGTGTTTAATAAGTTATTATTATAATAATATATTATAAGTTATTATAATAGTTCAGAAACTGAATCTAAAGAACGGCCATAAATCAGAAATTTTGCTCAGAGCAACACAGAGATTGAAAGATGCTTTAATATCTGTGTATAATCTTTTTAAAAATAACAGAAGGCCTGTTTTCTGGCGTTCGCATCACATGGATAAAATGAGCACTTTAAATAGTTGTACAAAATATCAGCATTTGAAATGAAACGTATGACTAAAAAGTCTCTCAAGAACATGTTCAGGTCATGTTTTATCCCAAACATCAATTGATTTAAGAAAGAAAATATATTTTGCATAAAGAAAAAGAAGCATATTTTTGTACCGTTAAGATTCTTTGCATTATGACAATTTTCATAATAATTAATTAAGCATGTTTCTCTAGAATTCTCATTATCTTATGCAAAACAAATCTTATTCTTTTAATATGGTAATGTGAAGACATAATTATTTTTATTTTTTAATTTTAGTTATTAATAATTATTTAAATTATATTTTAATTTACATTTTTAATTTTAACATCAAATTTATGTTTTACAGGGTGCTACAAAGATAAGCATCATTTTCTAAAATAAAATAAGCAAAATATAACAATTTTAATAGTTTAAATGAGTGCTGTCAAACGATTAATCATGATTAATCGCATCCCAGATAAAAGTTTTTGTTTATATAATATATGTGTGTGTACTGTGTATATTATGCATCTATAAATACACACACATGCGTGTATATATTTCAGAAAATATGTTATGTTTACATATTAAATATATTTATATATAATATAAATTATATGAATATAAATATATACATGTAAATACATATAATATTTTCAAAATATATACTGTATGTGTGAGTATTTATATATACATAATAAATATACACAGTACACACACATATATTACATAAACAAAAACTTTTATTTTGGAT
>NW_015548202.1:826948-827295 GCF_001515605.1 Sinocyclocheilus anshuiensis | reverse complement strand
TAACTAAAATCTAATTAGATTCACCATTAAAAATGACAAAAAAACTGCATGTAGTATAATTATGCAAATTTCTATAAATAATAAGTATGTCATGATACAGAGAATGACCAAAATTATTTGTACGGTGATTTTGACCACATATACAAAACTCAAGACTAAATCGAATGTGAAAATACGATAACTCAATATAAATCTGCCTCAAACTTTTATGAGCTCTCATTATATTGACTCCTGAAAGTTATTTAAAGGTAAAAGTGACTTTGAAAGAAATCGGCGGCGCTGCCCTTCAATCCAAACATGATCCACAAACACATTGACGGGCCGTATTGATGAGTTTCACGTGTTTC
>NW_015548202.1:826121-826774 GCF_001515605.1 Sinocyclocheilus anshuiensis | reverse complement strand
ACGACGCTCACATCTCTCATCTGCGGACGATGAACGATCAGCAAACACGAGCCGAGCTCGATACCCTTCAGTCGCCTCCACCCCGCGGGGTCATCATGACCAGAACAACAGCACCCGTCCCCTGGGTACGAGATGAGACGCTCCACGCTCGGAGACTTTCTATCTCACTGTCCGCTCGCACCTGAACCTCCATCCAAGCCCTGGGAGCCCAGGAAAATTAAAGCCCCCAGATACACAAAAGAAAACACAGGTAAACAATAGAAACAGCGGGTTGAGCTTCTCTCGTTGATTCTCCGTCCGCTGCTTCAAGGTTGTTTACTTTCTTTGTACAGTTTTTATTTGCTGTGATGTATATGTGTGCATGAGACATCTGAAAGACTACAGCGCTCTGTTCTTTTGCTCTGTGATGCTGGTTTGATTCCCATCTAAGACGCCTTTTTTAAATTTATATCTTTTTTTTTAATTATTATATTGGTATTAATATTATTGAATTTAATATAAACACATTAAAAAAAATTATATATAAATATAAAATGAAATAAAAAATATATAATATAAAATTATATATAAATACAATAACTATAAATAATTATTGTATTTGGTGTAATAAATTTTCTATCAATCAATCTGTCTGTCTGTCTGTCTGTCTGTCT
>NW_015548202.1:816875-826062 GCF_001515605.1 Sinocyclocheilus anshuiensis | reverse complement strand
TCTATCAGTCTATCTATCTATCTATCTATCTTTCTATCTATCTATCTATCTGTCTGTCTATCTATCTATCTATCTATCTATCTATCTATCTATCTGTCTGTCTGTCTATCTATCTATCTATCTATCAGTCTATCTATCAATCAATCAATCAATCAATCTCAATATCTATTTTGTAATAAAGTAATCTATAAAACAATTACAAATATTTATACCAAATTTAATAATAAAATACAAGAATTTATATCAAAAATATAAAAGTATGTATTTCTAAATTATGTATATTTATTGAAATGAACATTATTATTAAAAAATTATTTAATACTGTAAAATAAAATACTTAATGAAAGTATTTTTTATTGTTAGTTCAGGTTAACTAATGCATTTAACTAATGTTACTAAACTAATGTTATTTATTTATTTATTTAAACCAAATATTTAATTTATACTAGGGCTGGGTTTTGACACAAATTTCACGATTCGATTCGATTCTCATTCACAAGCTTGCGATTCGATTTTTTAATATAGGCTAAACATTTAAATGGTGGCTGTCATACAAAACCTGACGGATTTATTCAAAAAACTAAACATTGAAGAACAGTAAAAAATATAATAAATATGCTATATTTAGCAAAATGCCCCTCTCTACAGTTTATTTTTCTATCTGACTAATGAGTTTATGGTCACCGAATATGTTTTTTCTGAGGTAAATGTGACGTTACGTGACACATTGCTTATAAGCCGTTATATTGATGTCTTTGCGCGGCTGAAACACTGATTGAGCGATTAACATGAGACAGGATACGGATTGTAAGTGTACTCTTTCTTTTAACTTACCTTCGGATGTTTAGTCATGTTTACTTTGTGCTGAAACTGGTATTAATGCGGAGGAGATGATCAGTTCACTGAGGCGCTACAGCGATCTGTCACCACATTAAACAGCGCCAAAACTGCATTTATTGCTTTAATACTGCAATACAATCTGCAATATAATGGCCAGAATTTGAAATCTGAGACTTTGTTTCATATTAAAAGTACCAAAGCACAAAGCACGATATACTGGATGGGAAGTGCCCTTCAATGTTCCGTCCATTAACTGAAAACAGGCTAAGACTAATCGATTCTTGGGATTTAAGAATCCATATCGTTTCGTAAAAATGAGAATCGATTAAAATCGAGATATCGATATTTTTTACCCAGCCCTAATTTATACCTAACTTAATAAAAATAACAACAAAAAAAAAAGAGTATGCATTTTGGTAATGAAAGTTTTGGGATAAATTGTCCTGAAAAGATTACATAAATTATCCTAAAACTAGGCTCCATTTTCTTCATGCAAAATCGAATTTCTTTTGGGTTGAAATTTGACCCAGTCCTTCTTCATTACTGACCCTAATATGAAGGTGGTTTAAATGATTTGATCACAATGATCCCTTTCAGTGAAGCGATATTTGCTATTTTTATTTTATCAATTAATTCGAATTTAATGTTTGCCATGATTTTATTTTTTATAAATCGAGGAATCACGGTTTTGAATAGAAATATTTCCAAACGTTAGAATTAGACACTTTGACTATGCTAATGATAACAGTAAAGAGAAAAGAACAATCCAACCGTATGTCGCACACGTGATTAACCGCTCATATCATACAGAGTGCGCTTTTGTGATGACAAAGATGCGAGGCAGGCAGTGGAATAGGAAGAACATGCAAGAAGGTGGGAGTGAACTTCTTTTGAGCGCTGCATTTTTATAATGCCGTTTCATACATGAGATGCTGCAAGAGATGCGAGGTCAACAGTCATAGAAAAAAAACAATGCAAAAGCAGCGCAATCGAATAAAACACCTGTAAAGAACTACTACTGTATGTCTGATATTTCATGTTTGCATCATGGTGACAGGCTGACAGCTGCTGTTCATTACAGAACATTTATAGTAATTAATAGTCTACTGGTGTTATACCTTCAGTCATTCTGAATTTGAATTACCTTGACTTTGAATTTTTTTAAAGCATTTTCCTTGTATTATTTCGGTACGTTTGTACAAGATACACAAGATAAGACAAGTTTGTACAATTAGTTGCAGTTCATGCATCTTTTCTGCAAAAATATTTAACAAGATTGTTATTTACATTATGTTGACAACTTCATGTGGTGCACTGGGAATAGAATTTTCTTAACAAAGAAACAATGTTAACCAAGAAAATGTTACTTGAATCATGTTGTAGTTACATTTTCAAGTTGACTAGTTCAAAATCGAATAAAAATGTTCTGGGGAAAAAAAAAAAAAATCGAGATTTTATTTTATTTTTTGCCATATCGCCCAGCCCTAATAATGTGACCCAGGACCACAAATCCAGTCATAAGGGTCAATTTTTTGAAATTGAGATTTATACATAATCTGAAAGCTGAATAAATAAGCTTTCCATTGATGTATGTTAGGATTTGATATATTGATGTAATTTGATGAATTGTTAGGACAGGACAATATTTGGCAGAGATACAACTATTTGAAAATCTGGAATGGTGCAAAAAATATCTAAATGTTGAGAAAATCACCTTTAAAGTTGTCCAAATGAAGTCCTTAGCAATGCATATTACTAATCAAAAATTAAGTTTTGATATATTTACAGTAGGAAATTTACAAAATATCTTCATGGAACATGATCTTTTACTTAATATCCTAATGATTTTTGGCATAAAAGAAAAATGGATAATTTTGACCCATACAATGTATTTTTGGCTATTGCTATAAATATACCCCAGCGACTTAAGATTGCTTTTGTGCTCCAGGGTCACATATGTGATTATGCTCATATGTGAGTGTTTGAGTGTGTTTTCACCTGGCTGGCGCTTTCTTCATGTGCTCCCCGATGAAGGTGGCGTTGGTCATGCCCATCAGCGTGTTGGCCAGCGAGATGACGGAGAGCAGGTGCTGCGTGGTCACGGCTCTGGAGACGCCATACGTGCCTTTGCCCACGATCTCGGAGACGGAGAGCTTGCGGCCCTCGGCGCATCCTTCGGCCAGCTGCCGGAGCAGCGAGTCTTTGAAGGTGGGCAGCATGAGCGACATGTGTCCTCCGCGGGAGATCAGGCCGAAGGAGACGGGCGTGTGCGGGCGGAGCATGCCCAGCCGGGTCAGACACACCTCGTCCAGCTCTCCGTTCAGACCCCAGGCGTGCAGGCAGGACATGAAGAGCTTGGCCGTGTCCATGGTCAGATTGTACTCCAGCAGACTCAGAGACTTGGACTTCTCCTCACGCCGCCGCTGCTCCTCCTCCTCCTCCTCGTCTTCATCCAGCAGGTGCTCCTTGATGTTTTCTTTAATGGTCTCCTTCACCTGTGACATGAGATAAACAATAGCATCTTAAACTATAGCTTTCTTCCTGTAAAATCTGAATACAAAAAATAATATTTTATAAAATATAAAAGTTTTAAATGTAAGTAAATACAATTAAATAATAGTAGTGCTGTTAAACGATTAATCGTGATTAATCGCATCCAAAATAAAAGTTTTTGTTTACATAATATATGTGTGTGTACTGTGTATATGTATTATGTATATATAAATACACACACATACGGCATATATTTTGAAAATATTTACATGTATAAATTTATATTCATATAATTTATATCATACATAAATATATTTAAGGTATAAACATAACATATTTTTCTTAAATATATACCATGCATGTGTGTGTATATATACATAATAAATATACACAGTGCACGCACATATATTATGCAAACAAAAACTTTTATTTTGGATGCGATTAATCGCGATTAATCGTCTGACAGCACTAAATAAAAGTAAATAGAAATAAACATACAAATAGTATAATTAAATATAATATTTAATAATATAATTTTTTAACAAAACAAAAAAAACATTAAGGTGTTTACACGAGCTGCTTTTTGTTCCTTTCATGTTCCTGTTTTACATGTTATAGTACATAGATCGATTAATAGCACACGTTGCGATGCCATCCGACGTCAGAATTTCACGTATAAACATAGTTCGTCTTCGTTACGATGCCATATACAGTTTTGGGTGTTTCATTTTTAATTTTTCACGAAAGCTTCAAGTGCAGTTAATTATTTGTCATGCTATACGTGCAAACAGACAACAGCGTTGATAAAGCCATGCTCTTTTGTTGTAAAGATGTAACTGTAAAGTGACTGTAATGGGGTAATCACAATAGCCTTTTTACTCAATTACTCTGTGCTTTTTTATTATTTTCATTTTTAGTTGAGTAAATTTAACTTCTGCTTTAAAAGCACTATTTTTGTTTTTAGATTGCAATGTTACAATGTTAGAATGTAATGTGATTTTAACCCTTTTTGCACATAATATATGCCTACATGGTTACATTCACTTTATTTGTTTAATCCAAATACAAAAATACATACAGTATACTGCAAATCAGCCAAAAAATACCGAAATATGAATTTGTGCTCATATCGCCCAGCCCTAAAACTAGCAAAAGTCTGAGTCTGACCTGTTTGAAGATCTTATTGGCTAGGAAGGACCCGCCCTTGTCGGCTCCGCCCTGCGCTTTCTGCAGCGTCTCTGGCGAGATGAGGGTGGGATTGGGCCGCTGCGCCTCCTCCGTCAGTAACTGGATGATCACGGCCTCCACGTCGAAGAACAGCACATGCATGTCCGGATCTGTCACGTTGGTCTTCATGGCCTGCACCACCAGAGAGTTGTGCGAGTATTTGGGAAGGTTTCCCTGCAGCGAGACACAAAGAAAGAGACCTTTATTACAGAAAACTAGAAAGGACACCTCAGTTTTGTGTGCTGCTGATGATACAAAGCAAACTGTCTTGTGAGAAAAATGTGTGTGAAACTGTAAAGTTGAACAACGGAGAGGTTTGGGTCAATGATTTTGCTCCGGCGCTCCGGATGATGAAAAGAAAGCTGCAGTGAGAGCGGATGAGAGTGATTTCTGAACCAAACAGCCTTTTCCTTAAAAGCTAAACCTGCTCCTTAAAAGTCAACAGGCTATAAAACCACCGTAACAACACTGTAAGACTGATGAAACATTTTCTTCTTTTTTATAAGAGGAGAACTGATGAAAATTGATGCATCATTCAAAATGAGTATATGATAAAGTACATTTTGCATTAATAATGACTCAGCAATACATTTTGGGGAATATTTTTTAAATAAATTAAAATAAAATAAAAAGAAATACATTTAAAAAGAAATTAAACTAAACAAAAAAATTAAAATACACATGTTAAATAAAATAAACAATTCAAAAATAAGAAAATAAATAAGAAATCAGCAAAATAATCATGGTAATTAATTTATATTATTCTAAAAACAATTAGAATTTTATATTATTAAGTTTTTTATATTAATTGATGACATGAATAAAACTAAATATTTTTGTGTTAACGTAAAATTAAATTTAAATTAAATGTAAAATAAATTTAAAAATAAATAAATGTAAAAAATAATTTTGCAAAATAAAAAAAATAAAAAAAACATTAATTAAAATAAACTAATCAATTAAAATAAATAAATAATTTAAAAATAAATAAAATAAGCAAATAACAAATGAAAAATCATGATAAATTTATTTTATTCTAAAAACACACCATGCAAATTTTCAATTCAATAACTGAGATAAATTGTGTTCATTTAAAAAAAAAAAAAAAATTAAAATAAATAAATAAATTGGAATAATTGAAATAAATACATCAAAATAAATGATGAAATAATGAACTGAAATTAAAGCACCAAAATACATAAAATAAAATAAACTGAAATAAATGCATAAATTCATTCAAGTTAAAAATTTTAATTAATTTTTAAAATGCATTGAAATAAATACATAAATACACAAACAATAAACCAACTAATCAATCAATCAATCAATCAGCAAAACAATCATGATCTTCTTTATTCACTCTAATAACAGACTCCATGTTCTTGAAGTAAACTATACTCTCTTTGATTTGTGAGGTGAAACACGAGCCGGATGCGTTCTTCAGCATTTTCTTGTGATTCAAGCCGTTCTTCTCATCAAAGCTAATAACAAGGCTCATTATAACGGCAGTAATCAGCGAGTCGTCTTCAAACACATCGGTCAAAAGTTGCTCAGTGCGCGGGATAATCAGTTTATTTCCTGATCTGTGTAATAATCTCTAATGTTCATTAAGCCCTGCAGCATTCATTTCATCTCATCTGCTTCCAGTCGGCCCGTATTAAATAGCGAGCTTGCTAATTGTTATTCAATGTTAATTCGATGAACAAAGCACCTGCGATCCATTAGAAACATCAGGGAGGATGTTTACGAGCGGCCGCTGTCAGACGCGCTTCCGAACCAAAAACTTCTGCTGAAACGTGATGCTTTAGAGCTGAAATCAGAAATATGCACTATAAAGCATTAAATAAATGAGCCATAAGAGGCTGTGCGTTGAAATTATTTGACTATGGTTACAAACTGCAGTCTGTTCATTATGGTTTTTACTGCAGTGAAGTGCTTCTTACAAAAAAAAAACTGATGCAGACTAAATGAAATAAAATGATTAGAGTATTCCTGAACTAAATGAATAAAATAAAATAAATTTTAAAAATATGTGGGTCTCAGTAACAATTTCACATATATTTTATATAAAATATAAAATAAAAAATAGAAAATATGTGGGTCTCCGTAACAAACAAAGGAGGAGAGAGCATGAGGTCTTTTATTTTCCTTCACGTTTCTAGCAAACCAACAAAAAATGCAACTGTTTCAGTCTGGCTTCAATGCAGACTGTGAAAGAAGAAAAATATGTGAGATGCAGATGAAATAAAATCATCTGAACTCAGAACATTTCAGAAATAAATTAATAAATGTCTAAAATAAAATAAAATAAAATAAAATGAAATTAAATTAAATTAAATTAAATGAAATTAAAATTCTGGATCTCAGTAGCAATTTCACTTGTATTTTATATTTTACATAAAATTAAATTAAGTTAAATATAAAATAAAACAAAATATGTGATATGCAGATGAAATAAAATCATCTGAACTCAACATTTCAGAAATAAATTAATAAATGTCTAAAATAAAATAAAATAAAAATTCTGGATCTCAGTAGCAATTTCACTTGTATTTTATATTTTACATAAAATTTAATTAAGTTAAATATAAAATAAAACAAAATTCAATAAAAAATGTTTATATCAGAATATTTATATTTGAAATTAAAAATATACAAAAGAATATACAAAGACAATAAAATACATAATATAAATAAACACAATAAATAAAAAAATATATAAAATCAAATAAAAAAAATCTCAGTAACAATTTCACGTGTATTTTATATTATATAACATGTTTTATTACATTAATAAAAGCTAATAATATGCAAAATAAAATATAAAAAAATAGAAATCATAACATCAAATAAAAAATATAAAATGAAATTTTAAAATAAAATAAAATATGTGGGTCTCAGTAACATAATTTCCATCTGTCTGGCACTGCTGTGCTGAAGAATACACTCTATCTGAATGCAGACCTGTCTCTCTCTCTCTCTCTGTTCTGCCCGTCTCACTCTCTCGCTCAGACAGCGTTTCCAAGGCCAGAAGCACACGAGCGCATCATTAAGACGAACAGAGCGCTGTCTGTCCCAGAACCGCTGGGCTATTTTAAACACATAAGATGAGCATCATTACTGGACACCTGACACCAGAACCCTTCCACACGGCTCCAGACTCTCTCAGCTCATCACGTGATGCTTTTAATCACATTTTAACCAAACATCACTGCTTAGCGCATTAAAAATACACACCAAATGGAGCCGTTTCACTCTTAAACATAAATATGGAGCACTACTGTGTATTCATCATCAGTATATGTTACTGTTTATAACATCTTAATATTTTCATGCATTATAGTTGCATTTATCAGATTAGAGCTGGTCGATAATATACATTATGCACCAATATAATCAATCATGCAATATAGTATATATTGCTTTACGTGACTCTACAGTATTTATGCGGCTAAAGTATAATGTGATATATATACAATTTAACACAGTGAATATCAAATGGCAAATCAACTCTAGAAGTGTCCACAAAAACAAAAAGTGAAATGCAATAATGTCACCATGAATATGAAAAAGTGGCCAAACCATAGGCTGAATAAGAATATTGACTATTTTACAAATGCATAAATACGATGTGATTTACCAGCCAAACACAAACAAACACTAACATTATTATTGTTATTATTATTTAGCACTCCTATACCTCAAACAGTAAAGTATGACGCTGGCAGCACCAAAGTCATTGGTTCGATTCCCAGGGATTGCATGAACTGATAACACGCAATGCATGTCACTTTGGATGAAAGCATCTGCCAAAAGCATGGATGTAATTGTAGTTTTAGCCAAATGATCAAAGATGAATCTGACTGCATGCATGACTTTTCACATCAATGACATTATATCATTTTAAGTATTTTATTATTTGCATTTAGCACAGTTGTCACCGTGCTGTCAGCAATCCTATGAAAGCAGAAGAGACACACGATGGAGACACACTGCCCTCTAGAGGACACCACCGCTGCTAAACAAAGACAGAACATTACCTTACAGCAAGGTTAGGATTAATGCCTTTCATTCCATCATAGTATGTCAAACGCAGCAGTACTGTGTGTTATTTCTGCTCTCATATGTCCACATGAGCAGTTATGCAGAGCGTGAGTACTAGATTACAGACATAGGGAAATATTAACAAATTAGCCAAAATACAGAAATAAAAGTGTGAAGAAACGAGTACATTAAAGGATGGGATCTGCTGAGAAGATACTCATTACTGTCATGTCAAAAAAGGATGCATGATTGAAACTGTAAGTACATCTGTTGTATGTTAGTCAGCACACAATACAGTTTCATAAAAACAGGCTGCAGTTCCAAACGTTAATTTATTTGAAAAAAAAGAAAGAAAGTAAGTAAGAACCATTGTGTCCTGACAGGATGATTTTCATTAGTATCTTAACAGTTTTGCATTACAGTAAAGAAACTTTGGTGGAAAATGTACATTATGTTCATAAAAATAATGCCACAAATTCACAAATTCTAAGAAACTTGCACCTAAATATAATAAATGATATTAAAATTAATTATTTATCTTTACATACATATATCAGTGCCTATATATATATATATATATATG
>NW_015548202.1:815733-816865 GCF_001515605.1 Sinocyclocheilus anshuiensis | reverse complement strand
AAATATTAAAATACAATATATATATATATATATATATATATATATATAAATATAATATAAAAACTACTTTAATATTACATACATAATTTTATAAATTTATATTTAAAAAAATCACTATAATTTTATAAATACTACTTTAAATACTACTTTAATATTACATGCACAAATAAATTTTGTGTCCTCAAAAACAAAAATTAAAATGCAATGATGTCACCATGAATATATAATATAGAATAATATTCTAATAACAAATAAGAATATAAAAATATAGTTCAATATTATAAACATGTATATTTATTCATTCAATTATTCATTCATTCAATATTTATATAGAGAAAGATACAGAGAAAGAGAAAGAGATAGATTTCCCCCTCAAAATATTCCATAATTTCATGTTGACGTTTACCCAAATTTTTAAGACAGATTTAAATAAACACTTATGTTAAACATCTGGGTGGCCAAAAACCCAAATCACATTTAACCGTCAATAACAACTGAGAATTCAATCACAGGCACAATATGTGTGTAAAAATAAAGAAAACACACACACACACACACACACCAGAACAGCTAATGGTCTGAAATATGCACGGATTCAAACTCAAACACACGTACCAGAGGACGATTCAATTACACCAAAACACCACCAAAAAGATTCAAACTCCCACCGAGACGTTTGTCCATATTCAAACAAACCAGAACAAAACCACAGTCCACACAATCTGACACAAACACTGGGCAGCTCTGAATGCAGACGCAGAGACCGTGTTAGTATGCAGAGCAAGAGAAGCGTTCTCACAAGCGTGCAGTAAAATAAACGCCAGCGATACAAACACACCAGAAGCTCATTACTAAATCAATACACACACACACACACGCATAAAACAAACACTCTCCTTCACAAATGCATTAACACACAGACCCGTGTAGAAATGACGCAACTCAAGGACAGTCAGGAGAGCACACTATTAATTATATGCATGAACACAGAGACTGTGTGAATACAAGCAGCCATACAGATGAAGACAGACACACTGACAGACGGGTCTGAGGTCTGATTGCTGGTGCTTATGTATCATTAGCTCAGCTGGGTGTGTGTGAGTCCAATAGAGAGCCAGCAAGAGAACAATAA
>NW_015548202.1:811306-815723 GCF_001515605.1 Sinocyclocheilus anshuiensis | reverse complement strand
TATATATATATGTATATATATATATATATATACACACACACACATTAAAAACAACATTTTTGTTATTTGAAATTAATAAATATGAACAGAAAATAAAATATCAAAAAATTGTAAACTTATTTTTAGTTAGTTCTCACTCTCTCACACACACACACACACACACACACACACACACATCAGTAACACCCTCTTTACACCCGGTATTAACGTCTGACTTGGATGGTCTGAGCATAAGTGGACGACACTAAATACCAGACCAGTGCTGTTACTGTTAACTAAAACTATTAGAAATATTTTATATTAAATGAAATAATGCTGAAATTACAAAGTAAAATATAAATATTACATCAAAAACTTAAACCTAAAAAAACTAAATAAACAAATACATTTAAGTACTAAAATTACTGACACTAACTCTCAAAAAAATATAATGAAATATTTGGAAATTATAAATAAAAAATATATTTCAAAAAATATTGAACAACTAAAACTAATTAAAATGACAAAAGTACACAAAACTACTCAAACTTAAATTAAATCAAAGCTGAAAATATAAAATTAAAAGCTAATTCAAAATGTTACTAAATAGTATATAAACAATACTCCAATAACATTATTTTAATAGTATATAAATACCAAAATAAACAAAAATTAAATGTAAAAAAGTACTAAAAGTACTAAAACTGAAATAATATAATTTAAATCTAAATAGAAATATTAAATAAAAACTAATCAAAATGACAATCACATAAAAACTACTAAAACTTAAAACTGAAAATATAAAATTGATATAATAAATATAATAAAAAAATAATAAATATAATAAATATATAAATAATACTAAAATAAACAAAAATATAATTTAAAAATAAAACTAAATGAGTTTAAGTACCAAAATTAGTCCAACTAAATCTGAAATACATATATAATCAAAAGTTTTATCATTAAAATCCTGTCTGACCAAGTGAATTTCATCACAACATTGTGAAAAATGTACATTAATGTTTTTAGATTTGCTGAATATTACATTTACATGGTTATTAAATTATTCATGTTTTTAAATATTAACTTTAATTTACATGTGCAATTCTCTCAAATGATACAGAAATGACACACTGCGACTTCAAAGACAGTTCTGTTATGCAGTGCAGTTTAAAAACATTGGACCAATCAGAAGAATCTGGGGGCGGGGCGAGTGTTTATTGTAACATCTGACTGCTGTCAAATCCTCTTATTAATATCTGTTTTGGAGGCGTCTCACCTTGTCGGCGTTGTCGGCCGCGAGCAGGTTGGTGGCGAGCGTCTGTAGCTTGTGTTGGGCCATGTTCTTGAGCGCAGCCAGACTGCGGCGGGTCATGGCCTGCTTCAGGTTCACCGCGGGGTGATTGAGGGAGTCCAGAGCGGTGGGAACAACCTCGTCACACGCGTTCAGAATCTCGACCGCCGTTATTCCCATCACACAGCGGTCCAGCGCTCCTGAAACACACACACAAACAACACACTCAATACAAGAGTTATCCGCTTCTGTGAAAGGGTTAAAATATATATTTTTAATTGTATTCTTCATTTAGTTTATGTGAACGTACTGAAAAATTAAGAAATTTAAACTTATTTTATTTCAGTTAGTTTGCAAGGAAACATTTCTCGTTTTCGTTTAGTTTAACTAAAACTGAAATGAAAATTAATTAAAAAAAAAAAACATTTAGACATTTAAAAAAAAAAAAGACAAAAACAGCAAAATGACTGAAAGATTAACTAAAATTACAATTAAAATATAAAAAATAATCAAATTAAATTAAATAAGTTTAAGTACTAAAGTTACTAAAACTAAAATTGAAAAAATATAATTAAAAGCTAAATAGAAATATAAAATACTAATAAAAATGACAAAAACATAAAATTACACTCAAAAACACTTACTAAAACTAAAATGAAAGTGTAAATAAAAATGTATAAAAATTAAATAAGTTTAAGTACTAAAATGATCAAAACTAAATCTGAAATCATTTAATTAAAAGCTATAAATAATATAAAAAATAAATGAATTTTATAATTAAAAGCTAAATAAAATAAAAAACAAAAAATATATAAAAGGAATATATAAAAATAAAATCTAATTCAAAATATTAATACAAACTGCAAAAGCATATTAATGATAGTAAAATAACACTGGTCTGTCTATGCATGCATCAGTCTCTGTATCTGTGTGTTCACCCATCAAAATGAGCTCCAGACGAACCCATTACACTCATCAAACACTGATGCAGCTCATGAGAGAGTGTGTGTTTCCTCTTCTACTCAGCTCCCATAATACCCGGCTGTAAGTGGATTCATAAAACACTAATGTGTCTAATGCAGCAGGAGAGAGAGACAGAGATTCAGCAGCTCTCTGTCGTGTCTCTAATGGGATGCAGACATACAGAGTGAGGCAGGTGGATAATAAATGATTATTAGGCAAATATCCTCCTCAAAATAAGACACAGAGCTTTAAGTAGTTCCTCCCACACTCACCATCACCCATATGACCAAAACCTTACATCACGGTAACTGTATATGTCCCGAAATTCAATTCCAAATACGACTTATACAGTGTTGCTATTGTAAACTAAAACTATTAAAGAAAAAAAATGAAATAAAATATAAAAATTATATGAGGAAAATAGAAACGTTGTCTTGGAAACTAACATATATTATGTTTATGATTTATGTTTATAAAGCTAAACAGAAAAAAAAATCAAAAATTAATATGAAAACAGTAAATATAAAAACAAAATCTAACTGAAAATAATAATAAATACTAGAATAGTAAATAAATGCTATAAAAATTGTATTACACTTGTGTCTTATATTACATAATCCATGTAATATAAATAATCATATGAACTAAATATTTTAAAAATGAAAGATGCTTCATCACATTTTTATATTAATAACAACTATATAAGAGTATATTAACGATGCCATAAAATTAACACTTGTTATTTAACGTATATATTAAATGTGGTCATATATATTTTTGTATAATCAAGTGAATTATTATTGTACAAATGAAAGACACTTTATTGCATTTGATTGGTGACAAAAATAGATCAGATTATTAATCATTAGAAACACATAATTTTACAATTCTGGCATATATCAATAACTAATTATTATTTTATTTTCTGTGTATTTATATTACAGCTGACAAATGTTATGACCGACATAAAAATTGTATACTATTTTGTCTAAATAAATAAAAAATTCTAAACACTAAAAACTACAATTAATCATTTAAAAAATATATATATATATATATTCAATTAATTTTTTTACATTTTAAACATAAAAATTAAACATTATTGCAATTAAATTCCTTTTATTCAATAATTACAAAAAAAATATCCAGTAGCAACCAATATAAAATAAATGTACAAAATCTCTAATCAAGGATAAATGAATAACTCTAGGTCTGAGTTATCAGTGCTAAACAGCTTCACATTACAAAACACTTGATTTCAAATCAATAAGATGTTATAAATCTGATGAAATCTGGAACATAGCCAATATACTGTATATATACACATTACCTGAATTCAGTATTAATGAACCAAGATGCACCATGCTAGGCAACCATGAGCATGACCTCTGACCTCTGACCCCCGAGCCCAGGCTCACCTGTGTCCATCTGCCAGACGTAGACGGACCCGTCGGAGCAGCCCACCACCAGATAATCGTCACACGGCCTCCACTTGATGACCTGGATGGGGAAGAGATGTCTGGAGGCCAGCATGATGCACTTCCTCTCCCTCAGACTCAGCAGACCGACGGAGTGATCGCTGGCCACCGAACACACGCAGTGCTGCACGCGCGTCTGAAACACACATCACCAGAATAATTACACGCTCAGAACATTAGCCCAAAACACAAGGACAAGCAGTGCAGGAAAGGCGGGGCTTAGCAATGCAGGTGCTGTTTCTGATTGGTCAAGACTTTTCATGGATATTTATTCATTTAGCTGATGTTTTTATCCAAAGTGATTTACAAATGAAGAAACAGGGTTACAAAATAAAATAAAAACATTTTAAACTTATTTTAGCTAGTTGCCAAGGCAACATTTTTATTTTAACTTAGTTCAATGATGTACTAAAATAACTAAAACTTATTAACAATTAATTAAAACAATTTAGACTTATATTAAAAAAACTACTAAAAAGGACAAAAAACAACACAGTTGCTAAAACTTTAACTAAAATTCAAATGGAAATACTAGTAATTAAAATATAATAAAACTATAATAGTATTATTTAGACGATACTAAAATAACACTAAGAAACATAAGATATTTTTCAAAGAGCAAAAAATATTAACAATACACAGTGGCAGGTTTTATATATATATATATATATATATATATATATATATATATATATATATA
>NW_015548202.1:808776-811284 GCF_001515605.1 Sinocyclocheilus anshuiensis | reverse complement strand
TATATATATATATATATATATACACATATACATACAAAACTAGATTAGTAAATATGCAAGAACAGATGAAAAAGAACTATTTTAATATACGAGTAGGAGTAAAAATAATAATAATAATAATAATAATAATAATGGGAGTAATTAATATTTAAAGCATTTTAAACTTTGTACTCTGCACTATTTATTCTATGCCTATTAAAGTTTATTTCAAAGCCAGTAATAAGTCACATGTCAGCTAATTTGTGTCAAAAGTCACGACTTTCATTATTAGTAAAAATGTTGAATATAGTTAGCGTAAAATACGATGACAACCACCCAAGAAAAGGCGGGGCTTAGCAATGCAGATGTTGTCTCTGATTGGTCAAGAATTTTTCATGGATTATTTATTCATTTAGCAGACGTTTCTATCCAAAAGTGATTTACAAAATGAAGAAAATCACAAGCAATTTTTATAGATTAAAAATATTCAGAATACACAGGTTTAAATAAAAAATAATAAAACAAAATAAAAACGAGATTATTAAACATGCTAGAGCAGAGATGAAATGCACAAAACAAGAGAAAAAGACCTGTTTTAGTCACACACCAGCTAATTTATAGGTCAAAAGACATGATTTTCATTTGTAGAAAAAAATTTAATCGAATTAGCATAAACTATAACAACTAATATGAAACTGTGGGATGTGAGAATGGGCGGGGCCTAGCAGCTCAAATGTTGTCTTTAATTGGTCAAGAATGATGAGTCTAATTAATATTAAATTAATATTTTAAACTCTTTACTCTGCACTGAAAAAAAAAGTGTAGGATTTAGAATTTTCACTCAGAAATTGTTAGTAAATTTCACAGATAATGAAATGACAAGCAAGACATTGAATTAAAAATGAATTTTTTTAAGGAGAAAGACTGAAACAGTGTTTTCTTGTAAAAAAAAAAATTTTTTTTTACTTTTACATATTAAAAAAAAAAAAAAGTTATCAATTCAAAGTCTAATCAAGTTTCTTTCAGAGCCATTAAGTTACATCAGACGTTTATTTAAGGGTCAACATGCACGACTTTCATTCGTGGTAAAAATTAAAACCCCAAACAGTCTCTCCAATCGATTCTGTCTCGCTTTATTCACACCGAATAAAACACCCGCGAATCATTAAATGCCAACAACATCGAAAAAACACAAGAGAGAAGTCAAAAGCTGCCAACAATGAAAGTGGAAATGATATCAGTGCGAATCAAATTAAACTTGACGTAAGGTCACTCAGGGTCTGCCTCACACAACAAATCCTGCAGCAAAGGTCAAGCAGGACTTAAGGAGGGACACTCGGAGCGTTTCCATGACAACAGCGCGGCCGGTTCTTTTGATTGCGTTTGGCCTCTTCGTCTGACATTTAGTGCTGAAAGTCTGTGTCTAATTGGTCACCGAGGTGAGACTCAGAGATCAGAAATTCTGCGGCCGTCGAGAGCCGGATGAACTTTTACAAGTCTGGAGAGGAACCTTTAAGAACAGTGAAGAAAACGTGAACGCTGTTTATGGGTGCAAAACTCACCGTTGTGATGCTAGTAGTGAGTGAGTAATAATGACTGAATATCCATTTCTGGGTCTCGTAGAGCAACAACCTCACGTCTCCTACACCTACAGACTACTCCAGAAGGAAAAAGACGCATATGTGTTTGACAGCTGATGTTCTTGAGGTTTGATGGAGTTTCATGAGAAACCAAAGCTTTGTCATTGTGAATAAATAAATGTTTAAAATAAACGTTATCTGAAATTATTTTTTTTACTTATTTTATTTCAGCTAGTTGCAAAGGCAACATTTATCATTCTTTGTTTAGTTTAACTTGAAGTTCTAAAATAACTATAACTGAATTAAAAATGAATAAAAACTAAACACATTTAAAAAACGATAAAGATAAAGAAATAAAAACTACATAAAGACAACATTTCTAAAACTTTTACTAAAATGAAAATAAAAACATTCAAATAAAAACGTATAATATAATATAAAAATGTAAATAAAAGCATAACAATTCTTAAAATTATTTTAAAAACTATATAAAAAGACAACAAAACTACTAAAACTGAGATTAAAAAGAAAAAGTATAATATATAATATATATATATTATATTATAATAAAAACTATTATATATATATAAATAAATACAAAGATTCAACTACAATTATAAAAATTCAAAATATAAATAAAAATGACAAACATTTTTTTATTAAAACTAAAATGAAAATCTTTATCAAACTTTGCATAATAGGGCTGCACAATTAATTGAATGTGATTGTCACGCGCATCTCGTCAGTTAAGCCGGTTCTGTAATCAGTAGTAAATCTCCATCACTGTGTTAGAATATTTGGCAACAGTTGTGCTGCCAAATATTTTTTTGGAAGCTGTGATACTTTTTCCAGGATTCTTTGATGAATAAAAAGTTAAAAACAACAGAATTTATTCAAAATATAAATCTTTTCTAACAATATAAATCTTTGCTATCACTTCTTATCAATT
>NW_015548202.1:804439-805630 GCF_001515605.1 Sinocyclocheilus anshuiensis | reverse complement strand
TATTACAATATAAAATAATGGTTTCTATTTTAATATCCTTTAAAATATAATTTTTTTCTGTGATGCAAAGCTGAATTATTCCAGTATAAAGTGTCACATCCTTAAGAAATCATTCTAATATGCTGATTTATTATTAGAATTATTAATAAGTTGTGCTGCCAAATATTTGTTTGGAAACTGCGATACTTTTTTCAGGATTCTTTGATGAATAAAAAGTTAAAAAGAACAGCATTTTTTCAAAATATAAATCTTTTCTAACAATATAAACCTTTGCTATCATTTCTTAACAATTTAACACATCCTTGCTGAATAAAAGTTTTCATTTCTTTCAAAAAAAGAAAGAATACAAATTTACTGACGCCAAACTTTTGAACGGTAGTGTATATTGTTAGAAAAGATTTCTATTTTAAATAAATGCTCTTCTTTTTAACTTTTTATTCATCAAAGAATCCTGAAAAAAGTATCACAAGTTCCAAAAAAATATTAAGATATTAGAATGATTTCTGAAGATCACGTGACACTGAAGACTGGAGTAATGATGCTGAAAATACAGCGCTGCATCACAGGAATAAATAAAACTTTAATGTATATTAAAATAGAAAAACTTTATTTTACATTGTAATAATATTTCACAATATTCCATTTTTTCCTGTATTTTTGATCAAATAAATGCAGCCTTGATGAGAATAAGAAACTCCTGTAAAAAACATTAAAAGTCGAGAACAGATGAACAGAGACTGTGCGTCACTTTTCATGTTCAACACAGCAGTGACAGCGGAGGCAAAAAACAACAAAACATGCTAGGGCTGCGGGTAAAACAAAAAAAATGATTTCTCGATTTTAATAGATTCCCATTTTTATCAATATCGATTCTTAAAGGAGTCATATGATGTTGCTAAAAAGAACATTATTTTGTGTATTTGGTGTAATGAAATGTGTGAATATTTGGGTTGAAGTGTTCTGGAACAGTGTTGTAAATACAACTTAACCACTGATTTCTAGTTGTGTCCTCTTTTGGAAGACCAAACAAAGTAGTTTCGCTTTCACAACGAAACACATGGCGGGCTTGAGAACGGAGCAGCTGGCAGATTTGACGAAGGAGTGTCCCGAGGGCTTGCAACAACCACATGTGACGACCCCGGGCTGGACTCCGCTTCATCCACGGTGAAAGCCGATCCGGCGATCCACAGC
>NW_015548202.1:798473-804148 GCF_001515605.1 Sinocyclocheilus anshuiensis | reverse complement strand
TGCACCAAGAGCTTGTAACACTCCAAAGAGAAAGGAAAAATTGAAATCGCATCATATGACCCCTTTAAATCCCAATCGATGCTGTTTTCAGTTGAAGAATGAACCGTACATATAGTGCGCCTTCCATACAATAAATCACAATAGGCTAAGCTCTGTGCGTTGTTACTTTTGATATGAAACAAAGTCTCAGATTTCAAATTCTGTCCATTATATTAGGAAATTCAACCAATAAATACCATTTTGGCGCTCTTTCATGTGGCGTGATAGATCGCTGTAGACACCTCAGAACTGAACTGATCGTCGCTTTCGCTTTACTACTAGTGGATACTCACCTGTGCATAATCAAAGGCATTGTAAAAGACTCGTGACAGTTTTATTTTTGTTCTGGAGGCTGATGATCCCGCGCTCTGCTGCCACACTGACTGAACAGGGCTGGGAAATACAGTTACAAATTACAATAGATCATCCTCAGTGTAATCTGTCAAAGTGACGAACAGCCTTCAGATTTTTCCGTCACTGCTAAAAAAAACTCCATCAATGACGGAAAATTTTCGGTTAACATGACCTCTGATATATAAGTGACCCTGGAGCACAAAACCAGTCTTAAGTTGCTGGGGTATATTCTTAGCAATAGCCAAAAAAAACATTGTATGTGCTGCAGAATACTGTTATAATAATAATAATAATAATAATAATATTATATTATTAATATTATATTATATTATATTATATAAATATAAACATTTATGTATTGCAGATAATTGTTGCAGATTGCTGCAGATAATGTAATATAATAAATATAATGAAAATATAATGAATGCAACATTAATATAATGCTAAAATATAATATTCAAAAATAAATATATTTGATATTAAATATTATAATGACATTTAATATTAATATAACATTTAACTATAATAATAATAATAATTATTATTATTATTATTATTGTTGTTGTAAATAAATATGATAAATAATAGGTATGATATTATAATGGCACTTAATATTAATATAAAATCCAACTATAATAATAAAAATAACTATTATTATTATTATTATTGTAAATAAATCTAATAAATAAAACACGTTTATACATAATAAATAATAATACAAAAAATTATATTTATATTAAAACCTAAAATGTGTTGGCACATACACATATATATATATATATATATATATATATATATATATATATATGTGTGTGTGTGTGTGTGTCATAGCACTAACATATTATTGCTCCTTTGTTGATTTTGATTGCTTCTATTTTCATCATTTGTAATTCGCTTTGGATAAAAGCGCCTGCTAAATGAATACATGTAAATGTAAATACTGAATATATCAGCTCTTAAACACTACAAGCAATGTTTCAGGGCTGAAATGACTATAGCTCCAGGTCTCGTAACAGTTACAGGGCATTATAGATCCACACACACTACGCATCGCTCCAGCATCAGTTAAAAGAGCTGTGATTGAGTTCAGATATTGACCAGCATCTGCATCGGGTCATTAAACTCACAATACATGACAGTAACACACGTCAAACCCCGTCCATCAGCGCTGAGAAACCATCCTCAATCAACACTTCACATGCAGAAAGTAGTTCTGGAATCACTTATTTAACTAATTGATATCGGAGACAAATATAAATCTGTGTCTGCATTTTCTAAAAAAAAAAATCGCAGCCATCACACTTGACCAATCAGAGGGAATATCTGGACCAAGAAGCCCCGCCCACTGAATGCTGAAAGCTATTATACAGTCTTATGGTGCATCGATGTTAAAGCGTGTGTTGAGGAAGCTTACGCTGCAGTTTTCTGGAGGCACGATCAGCTGTGTGATTTCTCCTCCGTGAACGCAGAAGATGTGCTTCATCTCGCCGGTGAAGATGTCCCAGATGATGACGGAGAAATCGACGCCGCCGGAGACCAGCGAGCGCTGATCGTAGCGCTGAGGAGGCCAGCCTACACACACACACACACACACACACACACACAGACGCAGATCAGTGCTTCATTCTAAATAAAGGAAAATACTCAGAAATGTGCTGGTTGTTGTTAGCATGTTGTTATGGGAGTGTGGGGCAGTGGCATCAAAAAACATTATCCAGTAGAAAACACTGCTGCAGAATACTGTTATAATAATAATAATAATAATAATAATATTATATTATTAATATTATATTATATTATATTATATAAATATAAACATTTATGTATTGCAGATAATTGTTGCAGATTGCTGCAGATAATGTAATATAATAAATATAATGAAAATATAATGAATGCAACATTAATATAATGCTAAAATATAATATTCAAAAATAAATATATTTGATATTAAATATTATAATGACATTTAATATTAATATAACATTTAACTATAATAATAATAATAATTATTATTATTATTATTATTGTTGTTGTAAATAAATATGATAAATAATAGGTATGATATTATAATGGCACTTAATATTAATATAAAATCCAACTATAATAATAAAAATAACTATTATTATTATTATTATTGTAAATAAATCTAATAAATAAAACACGTTTATACATAATAAATAATAATACAAAAAATTATATTTATATTAAAACCTAAAATGTGTTGCAAATAATATATAACATTGTAAATATAATTTTTGTTATTATGAAATACTAATATCAATAAGACTGTGTCACCCCTGCGCAGCATGTGTTCTCCCTGCAGCAGCTGAACGATGGCCGTCTGTGTAGCAGGAACGAGTACGATGCTGCCGTCTTCTCGTCCGCACACCAGTCGGCCCTGAGACGGGATGTAGACGCTCGCCGTCACCTTAACGGGCTCGTTAGAGACGGACAGGACGCTCAACTGGTCAATGATGCCGGCTGGAGACGGCATTAACTTATCAAAGGCCTCCTGAAGACTGATGCTGACCGACTCCTGCAGCTCTGGAGGAGGAGAGAAAAGCCTGTTATGAACATACAGCAGGACATACATGTGTTTCTGTGCTGTTTGAGAACTCTATTGCATTACATGCAGGAGTCAGTATCTGTAATACTACAAGCGGACACAAGAGAGCAGTGTGTATACTGCAGTACTGAACACACACTGCAGAGGGCAACACTGTACTGATGCAAGAGACTTTCAGATGCGTTAAAGGGGTCATATGATGCTTTTTTAAAGATCATTATATCTCTGGATTTGAGACTTTAGTCTTTGCAACTTCAGGGATCTTATCTATGCACAATCAGCTTGTAACACTCCAAAGAGAAAGGAAAACTTGAAATCGCATCATATGACCCCTTTAAAGCAACCAGAGTCACACTGAACAAATCTACAGCTGTTTGTTATTGAATACTAGCATATTACATCATGCAGGGTATATACTGAATACTGCCTGCTGTTTTTGGGAAATAGTACCAAAGACTATAGAAATACAAAAACGGTTCACTCCTATACCTATGAATGGGAGACAATATGACGAGATAGTCCCGCCTTCTAAATGAAAGGGACTGTGATAGTACTTTGGATGCCACCATGATTAATTGAACTTTAAAGATTATTATGCTTCATTGTTGTCACATGATCATCTTTTCCATTTTTCATTCGACCTCATTATATGCATGTGTTACATTGATGTTTATAACATTGCATTTGTGATTTTTTTTTTAAAGTTACAATATTGTTTAAAATATTCAGTAAAAAAGGTAAAAATACTGAAAATACTGCTTATAATATCCAGTTTGTGGAAAAAAAGTTGAAAAAATAGTTACATTATTGTTTTTAATATTCAAAGCCTGTTGTAAAAATGTTTAAAATATAGTTACAATACTGTATTATAATATTCAGTTTGTGAAAAAAATTAAAAAATATTTTAATGTCTGTTAAATACAATTTTTAATATATATGTTTTCATGTTTATTTTTTGTAATGTCTGAGAAGTATAACATTCAGTTTATGAAAAAAATTTATTTTCTTAAATGTTTGTTCAACAGAGTTAAAAACATGTTCTCATGTTTATTATTTGTAATGTGTGAGAAACATAATATTAAGTTTATGAAGAAAAAAAAAACTACTTAAGTAGTAGTAGTATATTTTTATTTAATGCCATGTCAGCATCTAAGGCTATTTTCATGGCAAAAACAATTAAAAAAAACACAAGTATAACAAACACAATAAAAAAACAGCAAACAAACAAACAAGTTATATTACACAAGATTTTTACATTAACGTGATACAAATTCTAAAACTTTTTCTGGCAAAATAACTCTTTAAGTGAGTTCACTTCATAAAAGAGTTTTCTACATACATTAAAAGCTGGACAGTCCAATAAAATATGTTTGGCAGAAAGGGGATAATACAGTTTAAAAAAAAAAAAGTTCAGTTTTTTGTTGTTGTTTTGTAACTTGTGAAAAACTTTTAGATTTTTTTTTAATGTTTGTTAAATCTAGTTTTGCCCTAAGTGTTGTAGAGAGCGGTGTACCTGTGGCGGAGGACAGCGGCTGTAAGGGTGACGTCTCTGGGATGCTCCACACGGTCAGTCGCCCCGCAGAGTCGCCCTGGATCAGCAGTTTGTGGAACGGCTCTCTCCGTCCGAAGAAGAAGCGCGTCACGGGAGGACAAATCAGGAGCTGCAGGAGACAGAAACATCAACATCTGCAAACATCCAGAGCTCCAGACAGAGCATCAACCTGAGCCTGCTGGTGTTCATCTGACCGCTGAAGCGTCTATGAGCTGCTGCTGAACTCGGAGCGATGTCGATGTGTGCATGGAAGCTGTTAAACATGAGCATCATCAGGGAAATCATCAGCTCATGCAGGATCATGGCTGAGGAACAGGACATCAGCCATTTCAGTGATGATACAGACATACTGACGGAAAATGACACAAAACGGAGTTGGTTTTTCACCACAATAAAAAGAGTTACAGCTGATTTAAAGCTAGCGTTCTTCAAACTGGGGTCTGGGGACCCTCAGGGGCCCATAAGGGAGTGGTAGGGGGTCTGTGAAAAAAAAAAGTAAAAAAAAATAAAATAAATAAAAAACTATAAGAATTAAGATTGGAATAAATAAATAAAATTGATAAAAATAGATGAAAATGCATAAATCATGAGATAAAAAATAAATGATAAAACAGATTAAATATTAAAAAGTAGATTAAAACAAATAAATAAATAAATACAAAAATAAGAAAGAAGAATAGGTTCAAATGCATAAATAATAAAAAAGTAGATTAGAATAAATAAATTGATTAAAGTACATTTAAAAATCAACTAAAATAAATACATTGATTAAAACATTAAAAAATGATTCAAAAAAGTAATAATAATTAGATTAAAATAAAATATTTAATAAAATAATTATAAAAAGCTCATTTAAATAAATAAATAACAGATTTAAATAGATGAAAATAAATGAAAAAAAAAGACTAAAATGCATAAATAATAAATAGAGATTAGAATAAATTAAAACGTGACAAAATGCACAATAAAAAATAGAATAAAATACATAAATAATAAAAAATTGATTAAAATAAATACACTAAAATAAGTAAATACTAAAAATGAGAATAAAATAAACAAATAAATAACGCATTTAATATATAAAAATAAATAATACCATTTTATTGTGGGTAGAAACATGATTTCAATGAATACAAATAAAATGTTTTCAAATATAATATCAAT